>NW_028276054.1:0-151853 GCF_052056855.1 Sturnus vulgaris
AGCAAGTTAAAGCCAGAAGGTTATTGAAAATTAATAGATGTGATGCAAGTAGGTAATATGCAGACGATACACAGCGAGACAAATCATGGGAAAAATACAGTGGTAACACATGAGTGTGTGAGGATGGGATCAGTATAGCTAAGGCTCAGTTGAAGCTGAATTTGGAAAAGCATGCCAAAACTAAGAATAATAAAGGCACCTACGGGTATTTCAGTGGGAAAAGGAAGATGAAAAGAAACCTATCACACCTCCCCTATTCCCCCCCCCCCCACCCCCATAAGCCAGACAGGACTAGTGACAACAGACAAGGAGAAGGCTGAGGTACTCAACAAGTGTTGGTCTCAATTTTTACTGCCAGTCACTATTTCCACATCTCTCAGGTTATTGGACTGGTGGACTTGATTCTAACCCATAGTAGCAGGTCAGCTTTCAGACCACTTGAGGAACCTGAGCATGCAAGACCATGGCACCCACCCAGAGGCATGTCAGGGCCCTGAGAGAACTGGCAGCTGTAGTTGCTAAGGTGCTTCCTCCATCATATTTGAGAAATCAAGGCAACCAGCTGAAGTCTCCAGACACTGTGTTGTATTGACTCCAATCCTCTTGGTCTTTTTTGTAAATCTTAGAGCTCTGAGTCAATTTCTGCAGAGGATTCCCAATGCAGTTTCAAAAATGGAATCTTTGTTACTGGTCCTCATGTTGATCTTGGATATTTCCATTTTCTGCACTCCTTTATTTTCGAAACATTTGTAATGACTGAAAAGAAAGCTGAGACGAGGCATTATGCTCTTTCCAGTGATAGAAATGGACCTGTATTCTTTTCAGACAAATATATTTTTGCTGTGTCTAAGCACATGTGCATACCTGTGTTTGATTTATGTGTCCAGGTTTTGGCAGTGGGGCAGCCACAGGGCCGTCCTGTGACAATGGCCCAGGTGCTGCCCCGTCCCGCTTTCTTCCAACTGGCTCCACTTCAGGATGTCCTCCCTGCTGAGAGAAGAGGCCGGGACAGCACCTTTAGAAATGTGACTTTCTGGGTTTTTTTTGTTTCGTTTTGTTTTGTTATTTTTAAAGTTACTAAAAACCTTCACCCTGATTTTTTGTGTTGGGTTTGGGGCTTTTTTTTTCAGTTTTGGGTGGGTTTTTTGGTGGGCTTTTTTGGGGGCTTTTTTTGTCTCTTTGGGGATTATTGGTTGGGGGGTTTTGTGTGTTTGTTTGGTCTGCTTTTTTTGTTTGTTTTTTTATTACGGTTTTGTAGAGTTTTTTTAAGCAAATTGATTGGAAAACTGAATAGTCCTCCACTATAGTCTCCTGGATTCACCTGAGACTCTTCCTAGGCATCTCCCTGATCTTTTTTGCAATGAGTCTCACATCATTCTCCTGAAGAAACTGTCTGCTTATGGTTTGCATGGGTGGGCTGTTTGCTGGGTGACAAACTGGGTGATGGCCAGGCCCACAGAGTGGTGGGAAATAGAGTTCATCCAGCTGGTCCCCAAGGCTCAGTCTTGGGCCCAGTCCTGTTTAATATCTTGCTCAGTGATCTGGACAAGGGGATAGAGTACACGCCCAGGAAGTTCACAGATGATGCAAAGTTGGCTGGTAGCGTTTTTTTTCTTCTGGAGGACAGCAGGCTCTGCTTCTTCTTCCTCCTGTTCCGAGGTCGCTGCTCCCTCTTCATCCCTCATTAAGTGTGCTGATTTTGTCACTTGGATGAGAAAACAAACAATTTTAGCAACAATACTGGTGGCAGGGTACAAGAAAGGAAGAGTTCACATGAATCCCCCCCCCAACAACAGACAATACCTGATGGCTCCTCTGCCCAGCTTACTGACTACACCGGAACCCATTGTCCCCCAAAGATACTCCCTTCTCCCTGCCCCCAGCCATGATGTGAGATGGAATAGAATAACTAAGATTAAGATTCTCCCTATATAACTCCATCATACTTCGATTCTGGGAAAAACAAATCTTGAAGTTCTATCATTTCAGATCATTTGAATTTGAATTGGCATACTAAAAAGTCTAGCCAGAAACTCATGACAATATTAATAGCCCATTCTAGAATGTCCGAGATGATAGACACTTCTTTCAAGAGAATGTGATACCTCACGTGACTTCTCCAGAATTTAAATGAACAGCGGGAGTAGTCTACAAGATTCTTGCTGCCATCTGGATTTCCTGGTTTTTGGCTGGTCTATGTAAGCCAACCAGCTTTTCAGCAGAGGGAATATTAGTGTGATACTTGATGGTATGTGAGATGGAACACAGTAATTTATGGCTTTTTGCATAGTGATGAAGCTGTAAAGAAAGCTCCGTAATGCTCTGACAAGGAGGCTGCTGGACTTCAAGCAGCAAAGGCCCAAAACGAACCAGTGAAAAGGTGTCATTGAAAAAAAAAAAAAAAAAAAAAAAAAAAAAAAGCCAGGTGGGGAGCAAAGTGATACTTAAGGGCAGTTTACTGAAAGAGGAAATCTAGTGAAAAAAAGGTCCAAGAGTGAAGGAATAACAGGGAAAATGAAACTAAGGAAGGAAATCAATCTCAGCTAATCATTTCAGAAGCTAACAAGTTGTCATTGCAATGATGCATAAAGTGAGAAATTATAAATATGTCTGCGCCAAAATCTGAATTATGAACTTTATTGCATTCTGTCTTTCACGGAATCATACAACAGTCTGTGATTAAAGATCACCTAGTCCTACTTCCTTGCCAGGTAGATCTTACAGTAGATCAAATTGCTCAAGACTAGCCAAACTGATAAGGAGCACTCTCAATGATGGGGCATCCACAACTTCTCTGGAACAGCCGTTTGAGTGTCTCACCAGCTTCATTGTAGAAAAGCTTTTCCTTTTAGCCAATCTAAACCTAGTCTCAGTTTGAAAGCATGTCCCCTTGTCCTTTCTCTGCAAACCTTCCTAAAAAGTCTTTCTCCATTGGTCTTATACCCTCTTTACATATTCAAAGGCCACAATACTGTCTCTCCAGAAACCTCTCTTCTCCAGGCTAAAAGATCCTATTTTTCACAAGAACCAGGTCATAAACTGAAATGGAAGACATCTCAGGAGATCAGATCATCCAACAGCTCAGCGTAAGAATAGCTCTGAAGTCAGATCAACTAGCTTAGGGCTGTGTCTGTTTGAATTTTGAAAATTAGCAGGACTTGAAATGCTTCAAGGAAGAGAACTCTGGGTGGCTCCAGAAACAGCCTGAGAAACTCGAGCAAACTCGAAACCTCAGAAACTACCACTGCTTTCTCTCCCTCAGCCCAAGCAGTCCCAAAGAAGAAGTGTTCCCAGCAGGCTGGGATAGCACGCATATACACTACATATACATGACAGGCATCGCCAGCAGCCACATCCTGCTCCTTTCTGTGGCTGGCAAGAGTGAGACTGGATGTTTACATGTGGGCAACCTGGGTCCCTCCAGCAGCTCACACACTCAGCCTGCCCAGTGACCCCACTGAATTCCAGTATTCGCAGTGTGCCAAGGCCACAGCACTACTCCGCTTGCTGGCACAGACCATCACACGCCTCCTAAATCAGTCAGGACTCCCCTGGTCCCACAGCCAGCACCCCACTTGCTCTCCCCCAGGCCACTGCCATTGTTCACCAACTTCTCCACTTTGATCTTTGCTGGTGCTCTCAACACTGGCACACCCAGATGTTCTGCAGCTGTTGTCTCCTGGTGGAAAGGACTTGTAAAGCCGTGTTTCCACACAGGACTTCCACAACCTTTCAAAGCAACCTTTTCTGGGGTATGAACAATCTCATTCAAATGTCAACATTTCTTTTCCCATATGTGAAATCAGAATTTCCTTCTTCCGGGCATGCCCAAAACAAGGCACAAACTACATTGTGCCTTCTGTTTCACATGCTGAGTCGTTTGTAAACAATGCTAGGAGAATACCTGTTTTGATCCAAGCTAATCTCTGGCCCTTATAGTGCTTTCGGTAGTTAGTTTTGCTTTGCTATTTACTTGATGTCCCATTGAATTGTTGAATCATAAACAGACTATCTGTCTGTATAGCAGCATAGCAGTGATGAATAAATGCAAGAGAAGGAGCAAGGTGATTGTTTGCTAGACTCTTCCTAGAAACTGAGAAATCTGTTACTTAATGCTGACCACAGCAGATGGAGGAAGCATCCTACATGATGTCAAAGCAATGAAGCTGTAATCACTTTTATGATTACAGTCAAGGCACTGCTTTTGCCACCATAAGTGGAGTGCAGGGAATCTTAAAAGACGACACTCTAACTGTTGTCCATGCTCACTGAGAAAATAATGCTTTTACAGCAGAGCAGGTCTCACCGCAGCTAAATCATGGCTTCAACTGTACACCGCCTTCAAAAAAGCCCACAAAAACACAAATGAAAGGATTTGGAACCCAAGGGAATCTCGGATTGTGACATCAGCTCACTTTGGATTCTTTCCAAAGTCTCAATTCCATTTTCTTCCCAGCCAATTATCCCACCTAACCTGAGATGTAACTTATGGATATCTAACACATCTAGTTACCTTAGAATTAGATTGCCACTAGGCAAAAAGACAGAAACAAGCAGTTAAGTTCAGACTGAAACCAAGGGTGTTTAGAACAGCAATACTTGGACGTAACTATTCTTGATCAAACCAAAACTTTTAGGACTTACCCATGTATTTTTGGAGGTGGAAAAAGTCCCTAGGGAGCTCACACTCAGTGCCTGGAGAGACGCTCTCGCTGGTTTTTCAAGGACCGATTCGTCACAGCAGAGGCAGCGGAGCACAAGATGGCCGAAGAGAAGGGGCAGTGTAGAATTCTCGGTCTGTCTCTGTCTCCACTCAGTGTAGAACGTCCTTGTCCTGGCACATTGTCGTGTGCGATATGTCCCTCCGGGTCTTCGGTCCTTGCGAAGCTCTATGTACTGCGAGCGCAGCTACTTGAAGCTGAGACGGACCGCGGAGCTAGCAGCGAATTCGGAGAGCGCTAAGCACGAAGTCAAGAAGCGAGACGTGTCCCTGCAACGCGGTGCTAAGAGCAGCTTCCTCGCGGCGGGGGCGAGCTCCGGCCACAAGACATTCTCGTCCTAGCAACGGATCTCTGTGAAGGGCGTAGGCGAAAAGCTTTCGATTTCCATTCGAACTGCGAGAAAGGCAGACTGTTACACGGAGCTCTGAGAACAAAGGTGCACGCCCTAGGCGGGCTTGGGCAGAAGCAGCGTTCTCGAGCTCTTGGCTGCCGGCACACTGCTGGGTATGTGGCGCCCCTGCGGCGGCTTCTGGCCGCCGGCAAGTGAAAGCGGAGCCAGGCGTGGGCGAGGGCGGTGAACGAAGCGGCTATGTGCCGTCCTTGTGTGCACCACGTTAGAGGCTACTAGGAGAGGAAGGTGGTTGACTCTCGCTTGCCTTCCCAAGTGCCCTTAGCAGTCGGAAGGAGCAAGCTGAAGCACTGCTGCTTGTGCTGCTCCTTGGTTCCCTTGCAGCCCGCTCTGAAAGCATTGGCAGTCGCTTCTAGGCGCCGAGTTGCACACACACAGCACCACGCTAAGTGCCGCGGAGAAGGGAAATCCAGAGTGCAGCGAGGAGCTTGACGTGGCTTACGTGCAGTAAGGAGAAGGTGAACCTAAGCACAGCCTCTTCAATCTGGCCGCCTCTGCTCTGGTTTCAACTTTTGCAAGTCAGCAAAGGGAGACGCGAGTATGTAGAACGGAGGGCAGCTAGACGCCGTGTGTTATGCGCCCTTTCAGGGCTGCTGACAAGGGGCTACTTTAAGAACGCCTTCTTCGTCCTCGCGTCCTTCTCGCTTCGCTCTAGCTGCAAGGAGTACAGCACAGCGAAGGAGTGAGGACGGGCACTGCCCCAGCTTTTGCCCTGGCGTGCAACGGCTGTGTGCTGCTTTTCCAAGCAGCAAGAGCACTGAGAAGTGAAAGCGATTGTGAAGGAGCTCTTTGGCTGCTCGTGTGCTCTTCGCTGCACTGCGCTGCTCGCAAGCGGCTTCGTTCTTCGGCGTCTGCCGTCCGGAGAGAGCTGAACTGCAGCGGTCAGTTTCAGCTCTGCCCAACAGCGCGCTCTCAGTTCTGCGGACAAGCACGCCCTGTTGCCTTGGCTCCGAGTGCAAAGTCCCTAGCGAGCACTCACTCAGTGCAATGCACCCAGAAAGACGCTCTCGCTCGTCTTTCAAGGAGCGACTCCTAACAGCAGAAGCAGCAGAGGCACAAACTGGATGACGAGAAGGGACAATGTAGAACACGTCTCTGTCCTGGCACATTGTCGTGTGCGATACGTCCCTCCGGGTCTTCGGTCCTTGCGAAGCTCTATGTACTGCGAGCGCAGCTACTTGAAGCTGAGACGGACCGCGGAGCTAGCAGCGAATTCGGAGAGCGCTAAGCACGAAGTCAAGAAGCGAGACGTGTCCCTGCAACGCGGTGCTAAGAGCAGCTTCCTGGCGGCGGGGGCGAGCCCCGGCCACAAGACATTCTCGTCCTAGCAACGGATCTCTGTGAAGGGCGTAGGCGAAAAGCTTTCGATTTCCATTCGAACTGCGAGAAAGGCAGACTGTTACACGGAGCTCTGAGAACAAAGGTGCACGCCCTAGGCGGGCTTGGGCAGAAGCAGCGTTCTCGAGCTCTTGGCTGCCCGCACACTGCTGGGTATGTGGCGCCCCTGCGGCGGCTTCTGGCCGCCGGCAAGTGAAAGCGGAGCCAGGCGTGGGCGAGGGCGAGGGCGGTGAACGAAGCGGCAAAAGCGCCGTGCTTGTGTGCACCACGTTAGAGGCTACTAGGAGAGCAAGGTGGTTGACTCTCGCTTGCCTTCCCAAGTGCCCTTAGCAGTCGGAAGGAGCAAGCTGAAGCACTGCTGATTGTGCTGCTCCTTGATTCCCTTGCAGCCCGCTGTGAAAGCATTGGCGGTCACTTCTAGGCGCCGAGTTGCACACACACAGCACCACGCTAAGTGCCGCGGAGAAGGGAAATCCAGAGTGCAGCGAGGAGCTGGACGTGGCTTACGTGCAGTAAGGGGAAGGTGAACCTAAGCACTGCCTCTTCAATCTGGCCGCCTCTGCTCTGGTAGCAACTTTTGCGAGTCGGCAAAGGGAGCCGCGAGTATGTAGAACGGAGGGCAGCGAGACGCCGTGTGTTATGCGCCCTTTCAGGGCTGCTGACAAGGGGCTACTTTAAGAACGCCTTCTTCGTCCTCGCGTCCTTCTCGCTTCGCTCTAGCTGCAAGGAGTACAGCACAGCGAAGGTGTGAGGAAGGGCACTGCCCCAGCTTTTGCCCTGGCGTGCAACGGCTGTGTGCAGCTTTTGCAAGCAGCAAGAGCACTGAGAAGTGAAAGCGATTGTGAAGGAGCTCTTTGGCTGCTCGTGTGCTCTTCGCTGCACTGCGCCGCTCGCAAGCGGCTTCGTTCTTCGGCGTCTGCCGTCCGGAGAGAGCTGAACTGCAGCGGTCAGTTTCAGCTCTGCCCAACAGCGTGCTCTCAGTTCTGCGGACAAGCACGCCCTGTTGCCTTGGCTCTGAGTGCAAAGTCCCTAGCGAGCACTCACTCAGTGCAATGCACCCAGAAAGACGCTCTCGCTCGTCTTTCAAGGAGCGATTCCTAACAGCAGAAGCAGCAGAGGCACAAACAGGATGACGAGAAGGGACAATGTAGAACACGTCTCTGTCCTGGCACATTGTCGTGTGCGATACGTCCCTCCGGGTCTTCGGTCCTTGCGAAGCTCTATGTACTGCGAGCGCAGCTACTTGAAGCTGAGACGGACCGCGGAGCTAGCAGCGAATTCGGAGAGCGCTAAGCACGAAGTCAAGAAGCGAGACGTGTCCCTGCAACGCGGTGCTAAGAGCAGCTTCCTGGCGGCGGGGGCGAGCCCCGGCCACAAGACATTCTCGTCCTAGCAACGGATCTCTGTGAAGGGCGTAGGCGAAAAGCTTTCGATTTCCATTCGAACTGCGAGAAAGGCAGACTGTTACACGGAGCTCTGAGAACAAAGGTGCACGCCCTAGGCTGGCTTGGGCAGAAGCAGCGTTCTCGAGCTCTTGGCTGCCCGCACACTGCTGGGTATGTGGCGCCCCTGCGGCGGCTTCTGGCCGCCGACAAGTGAAAGCGGAGCAAGGCGTGGGCGAGGGCGAGGGCGGTGAACGAAGCGGCTATGTGCCGTGCTTGTGTGCACCACGTTAGAGGCTACTAGGAGAGGAAGGTGGTTGACTCTCGCTTGCCTTCCCAAGTGCCCTTAGCAGTCGGAAGGAGCAAGCTGAAGCACTGCTGCTTGTGCTGCTCCTTGGTTCCCTTGCAGCCCGCTCTGAAAGCATTGGCGGTCGCTTCTAGGCGCCGAGTTGCACACACACAGCACCACGCTAAGTGCCACGGAGAAGGGAAATCCAGAGTGCAGCGAGGAGCTTGACGTGGCTTACGTGCAGTAAGGAGAAGGTGAACCTAAGCACAGCCTCTTCAATCTGGCCGCCTCTGCTCTGGTTGCAACTTTTGCAAGTCAGCAAAGGGAGACGCGAGTATGTAGAACGGAGGGCAGCTAGACGCCGTGTGTTATGCGCCCTTTCAGGGCTGCTGACAAGGGGCTACTTTAAGAACGCCTTCTTCGTCCTCGCGTCCTTCTCGCTTCGCTCTAGCTGCAAGGAGTACAGCACAGCGAAGGTGTGAGGACGGGCACTGCCCCAGCTTTTGCCCTGGCGTGCAACGGCTGTGTGCTGCTTTTCCAAGCAGCAAGAGCACTGAGAAGTGAAAGCGATTGTGAAGGAGCTCTTTGGCTTCTCGTGTGCTCTTCGCTGCACTGCGCCGCTCGCAAGCGGCTTCGTTCTTCGGCGTCTGCCGTCCGGAGAGAGCTGAACTGCAGCGGTCAGTTTCAGCTCTGCCCAACAGCGCGCTCTCAGTTCTGCGGACAAGCACGCCCTGTTGCCTTGGCTCCGAGTGCAAAGTCCCTAGCGAGCACTCACTCAGTGCAATGCACCCAGAAAGACGCTCTCGCTCGTCTTTCAAGGAGCGACTCCTAACAGCAGAAGCAGCAGAGGCACAAACTGGATGACGAGAAGGGACAATGTAGAACACGTCTCTGTCCTGGCACATTGTCGTGTGCGATACGTCCCTCCGGGTCTTCGGTCCTTGCGAAGCTCTATGTACTGCGAGCGCAGCTACTTGAAGCTGAGACGGACCGCGGAGCTAGCAGCGAATTCGGAGAGCGCTAAGCACGAAGTCAAGAAGCGAGACGTGTCCCTGCAACGCGGTGCTAAGAGCAGCTTCCTGGCGGCGGGGGCGAGCCCCGGCCACAAGACATTCTCGTCCTAGCAACGGATCTCTGTGAAGGGCGTAGGCGAAAAGCTTTCGATTTCCATTCGAACTGCGAGAAAGGCAGACTGTTACACGGAGCTCTGAGAACAAAGGTGCACGCCCTAGGCGGGCTTGGGCAGAAGCAGCGTTCTCGAGCTCTTGGCTGCCCGCACACTGCTGGGTATTTGGCGCCCCTGCGGCGGCTTCTGGCCGCCGGCAAGTGAAAGCGGAGCCAGGCGTGGGCGAGGGCGAGGGCGGTGAACGAAGCGGCAAAAGCGCCGTGCTTGTGTGCACCACGTTAGAGGCTACTAGGAGAGCAAGGTGGTTGACTCTCGCTTGCCTTCCCAAGTGCCCTTAGCAGTCGGAAGGAGCAAGCTGAAGCACTGCTGATTGTGCTGCTCCTTGATTCCCTTGCAGCCCGCTGTGAAAGCATTGGCGGTCACTTCTAGGCGCCGAGTTGCACACACACAGCACCACGCTAAGTGCCGCGGAGAAGGGAAATCCAGAGTGCAGCGAGGAGCTGGACGTGGCTTACGTGCAGTAAGGGGAAGGTGAACCTAAGCACTGCCTCTTCAATCTGGCCGCCTCTGCTCTGGTAGCAACTTTTGCGAGTCGGCAAAGGGAGCCGCGAGTATGTAGAACGGAGGGCAGCGAGACGCCGTGTGTTATGCGCCCTTTCAGGGCTGCTGACAAGGGGCTACTTTAAGAACGCCTTCTTCGTCCTCGCGTCCTTCTCGCTTCGCTCTAGCTGCAAGGAGTACAGCACAGCGAAGGAGTGAGGACGGGCACTGCCCCAGCTTTTGCCCTGGCGTGCAACGGTTGTGTGCAGCTTTTCCAAGCAGCAAGAGCACTGAGAAGTGAAAGCGATTGTGAAGGAGCTCTTTGGCTGCTCGTGTGCTCTTCGCTGCACTGCGCCGCTCGCAAGCGGCTTCGTTCTTCGGCGTCTGCCGTCCGGAGAGAGCTGAACTGCAGCGGTCAGTTTCAGCTCTGCCCAACAGCGTGCTCTCAGTTCTGCGGACAAGCACGCCCTGTTGCCTTGGCTCCGAGTGCAAAGTCCCTAGCGAGCACTCACTCAGTGCAATGCACCCAGAAAGACGCTCTCGCTCGTCTTTCAAGGAGCGACTCCTAACAGCAGAAGCAGCAGAGGCACAAACTGGATGACGAGAAGGGACAATGTAGAACACGTCTCTGTCCTGGCACATTGTCGTGTGCGATACGTCCCTCCGGGTCTTCGGTCCTTGCGAAGCTCTATGTACTGCGAGCGCAGCTACTTGAAGCTGAGACGGACCGCGGAGCTAGCAGCGAATTCGGAGAGCGCTAAGCACGAAGTCAAGAAGCGAGACGTGTCCCTGCAACGCGGTGCTAAGAGCAGCTTCCTGGCGGCGGGGGCGAGCCCCGGCCACAAGACATTCTCGTCCTAGCAACGGATCTCTGTGAAGGGCGTAGGCGAAAAGCTTTCGATTTCCATTCGAACTGCGAGAAAGGCAGACTGTTACACGGAGCTCTGAGAACAAAGGTGCACGCCCTAGGCGGGCTTGGGCAGAAGCAGCGTTCTCGAGCTCTTGGCTGCCCGCACACTGCTGGGTATTTGGCGCCCCTGCGGCGGCTTCTGGCCGCCGGCAAGTGAAAGCGGAGCCAGGCGTGGGCGAGGGCGAGGGCGGTGAACGAAGCGGCAAAAGCGCCGTGCTTGTGTGCACCACGTTAGAGGCTACTAGGAGAGGAAGGTGGTTGACTCTCGCTTGCCTTCCCAAGTGCCCTTAGCAGTCGGAAGGAGCAAGCTGAAGCACTGCTGATTGTGCTGCTCCTTGATTCCCTTGCAGCCCGCTCTGAAAGCATTGGCGGTCGCTTCTAGGCGCCGAGTTGCACACACACAGCACCACGCTAAGTGCCGCGGAGAAGGGAAATCCAGAGTGCAGCGAGGAGCTGGACGTGGCTTACGTGCAGTAAGGGGAAGGTGAACCTAAGCACTGCCTCTTCAATCTGGCCGCCTCTGCTCTGGTAGCAACTTTTGCGAGTCGGCAAAGGGAGCCGCGAGTATGTAGAACGGAGGGCAGCGAGACGCCGTGTGTTATGCGCCCTTTCAGGGCTGCTGACAAGGGGCTACTTTAAGAACGCCTTCTTCGTCCTCGCGTCCTTCTCGCTTCGCTCTAGCTGCAAGGAGTACAGCACAGCGAAGGTGTGAGGAAGGGCACTGCCCCAGCTTTTGCCCTGGCGTGCAACGGCTGTGTGCAGCTTTTGCAAGCAGCAAGAGCACTGAGAAGTGAAAGCGATTGTGAAGGAGCTCTTTGGCTGCTCGTGTGCTCTTCGCTGCACTGCGCCGCTCGCAAGCGGCTTCGTTCTTCGGCGTCTGCCGTCCGGAGAGAGCTGAACTGCAGCGGTCAGTTGCAGCTCTGCCCAACAGCGTGCTCTCAGTTCTGCGGACAAGCACGCCCTGTTGCCTTGGCTCCGAGTGCAAAGTCCCTAGCGAGCACTCACTCAGTGCAATGCACCCAGAAAGACGCTCTCGCTCGTCTTTCAAGGAGCGATTCCTAACAGCAGAAGCAGCAGAGGCACAAACAGGATGACGAGAAGGGACAATGTAGAACACGTCTCTGTCCTGGCACATTGTCGTGTGCGATACGTCCCTCCGGGTCTTCGGTCCTTGCGAAGCTCTATGTACTGCGAGCGCAGCTACTTGAAGCTGAGACGGACCGCGGAGCTAGCAGCGAATTCGGAGAGCGCTAAGCACGAAGTCAAGAAGCGAGACGTGTCCCTGCAACGCGGTGCTAAGAGCAGCTTCCTGGCGGCGGGGGCGAGCCCCGGCCACAAGACATTCTCGTCCTAGCAACGGATCTCTGTGAAGGGCGTAGGCGAAAAGCTTTCGATTTCCATTCGAACTGCGAGAAAGGCAGACTGTTACACGGAGCTCTGAGAACAAAGGTGCACGCCCTAGGCTGGCTTGGGCAGAAGCAGCGTTCTCGAGCTCTTGGCTGCCCGCACACTGCTGGGTATGTGGCGCCCCTGCGGCGGCTTCTGGCCGCCGACAAGTGAAAGCGGAGCAAGGCGTGGGCGAGGGCGAGGGCGGTGAACGAAGCGGCTATGTGCCGTGCTTGTGTGCACCACGTTAGAGGCTACTAGGAGAGGAAGGTGGTTGACTCTCGCTTGCCTTCCCAAGTGCCCTTAGCAGTCGGAAGGAGCAAGCTGAAGCACTGCTGCTTGTGCTGCTCCTTGGTTCCCTTGCAGCCCGCTCTGAAAGCATTGGCGGTCGCTTCTAGGCGCCGAGTTGCACACACACAGCACCACGCTAAGTGCCACGGAGAAGGGAAATCCAGAGTGCAGCGAGGAGCTTGACGTGGCTTACGTGCAGTAAGGAGAAGGTGAACCTAAGCACAGCCTCTTCAATCTGGCCGCCTCTGCTCTGGTTGCAACTTTTGCAAGTCAGCAAAGGGAGACGCGAGTATGTAGAACGGAGGGCAGCTAGACGCCGTGTGTTATGCGCCCTTTCAGGGCTGCTGACAAGGGGCTACTTTAAGAACGCCTTCTTCGTCCTCGCGTCCTTCTCGCTTCGCTCTAGCTGCAAGGAGTACAGCACAGCGAAGGTGTGAGGACGGGCACTGCCCCAGCTTTTGCCCTGGCGTGCAACGGCTGTGTGCTGCTTTTCCAAGCAGCAAGAGCACTGAGAAGTGAAAGCGATTGTGAAGGAGCTCTTTGGCTGCTCGTGTGCTCTTCGCTGCACTGCGCCGCTCGCAAGCGGCTTCGTTCTTCGGCGTCTGCCGTCCGGAGAGAGCTGAACTGCAGCGGTCAGTTTCAGCTCTGCCCAACAGCGCGCTCTCAGTTCTGCGGACAAGCACGCCCTGTTGCCTTGGCTCCGAGTGCAAAGTCCCTAGCGAGCACTCACTCAGTGCAATGCACCCAGAAAGACGCTCTCGCTCGTCTTTCAAGGAGCGACTCCTAACAGCAGAAGCAGCAGAGGCACAAACTGGATGACGAGAAGGGACAATGTAGAACACGTCTCTGTCCTGGCACATTGTCGTGTGCGATACGTCCCTCCGGGTCTTCGGTCCTTGCGAAGCTCTATGTACTGCGAGCGCAGCTACTTGAAGCTGAGACGGACCGCGGAGCTAGCAGCGAATTCGGAGAGCGCTAAGCACGAAGTCAAGAAGCGAGACGTGTCCCTGCAACGCGGTGCTAAGAGCAGCTTCCTGGCGGCGGGGGCGAGCCCCGGCCACAAGACATTCTCGTCCTAGCAACGGATCTCTGTGAAGGGCGTAGGCGAAAAGCTTTCGATTTCCATTCGAACTGCGAGAAAGGCAGACTGTTACACGGAGCTCTGAGAACAAAGGTGCACGCCCTAGGCGGGCTTGGGCAGAAGCAGCGTTCTCGAGCTCTTGGCTGCCCGCACACTGCTGGGTATTTGGCGCCCCTGCGGCGGCTTCTGGCCGCCGGCAAGTGAAAGCGGAGCCAGGCGTGGGCGAGGGCGAGGGCGGTGAACGAAGCGGCAAAAGCGCCGTGCTTGTGTGCACCACGTTAGAGGCTACTAGGAGAGCAAGGTGGTTGACTCTCGCTTGCCTTCCCAAGTGCCCTTAGCAGTCGGAAGGAGCAAGCTGAAGCACTGCTGCTTGTGCTGCTCCTTGGTTCCCTTGCAGCCCGCTCTGAAAGCATTGGCGGTCGCTTCTAGGCGCCGAGTTGCACACACACAGCACCACGCTAAGTGCCACGGAGAAGGGAAATCCAGAGTGCAGCGAGGAGCTTGACGTGGCTTACGTGCAGTAAGGAGAAGGTGAACCTAAGCACAGCCTCTTCAATCTGGCCGCCTCTGCTCTGGTTGCAACTTTTGCAAGTCAGCAAAGGGAGACGCGAGTATGTAGAACGGAGGGCAGCTAGACGCCGTGTGTTATGCGCCCTTTCAGGGCTGCTGACCGCGGGCTACTTTAAGAACGCCTTCTTCGTCCTCGCGTCCTTCTCGCTTCGCTCTAGCTGCAAGGAGTACAGCACAGCGAAGGAGTGAGGACGGGCACTGCCCCAGCTTTTGCCCTGGCGTGCAACGGCTGTGTGCTGCTTTTCCAAGCAGCAAGAGCACTGAGAAGTGAAAGCGATTGTGAAGGAGCTCTTTGGCTGCTCGTGTGCTCTTCGCTGCACTGCGCTGCTCGCAAGCGGCTTCGTTCTTCGGCGTCTGCCGTCCGGAGAGAGCTGAACTCCAGCGGTCAGTTTCAGCTCTGCCCAACAGCGCGCTCTCAGTTCTGCGGACAAGCACGCCCTGTTGCCTTGGCTCCGAGTGCAAAGTCCCTAGCGAGCACTCACTCAGTGCAATGCACCCAGAAAGACGCTCTCGCTCGTCTTTCAAGGAGCGACTCCTAACAGCAGAAGCAGCAGAGGCACAAACTGGATGACGAGAAGGGACAATGTAGAACACGTCTCTGTCCTGGCACATTGTCGTGTGCGATACGTCCCTCCGGGTCTTCGGTCCTTGCGAAGCTCTATGTACTGCGAGCGCAGCTACTTGAAGCTGAGACGGACCGCGGAGCTAGCAGCGAATTCGGAGAGCGCTAAGCACGAAGTCAAGAAGCGAGACGTGTCCCTGCAACGCGGTGCTAAGAGCAGCTTCCTCGCGGCGGGGGCGAGCTCCGGCCACAAGACATTCTCGTCCTAGCAACGGATCTCTGTGAAGGGCGTAGGCGAAAAGCTTTCGATTTCCATTCGAACTGCGAGAAAGGCAGACTGTTACACGGAGCTCTGAGAACAAAGGTGCACGCCCTAGGCGGGCTTGGGCAGAAGCAGCGTTCTCGAGCTCTTGGCTGCCCGCACACTGCTGGGTATGTGGCGCCCCTGCGGCGGCTTCTGGCCGCCGGCAAGTGAAAGCGGAGCAAGGCGTGGGCGAGGGCGAGGGCGGTGAACGAAGCGGCTATGTGCCGTGCTTGTGTGCACCACGTTAGAGGCTACTAGGAGAGGAAGGTGGTTGACTCTCGCTTGCCTTCCCAAGTGCCCTTAGCAGTCGGAAGGAGCAAGCTGAAGCACTGCTGCTTGTGCTGCTCCTTGGTTCCCTTGCAGCCCGCTCTGAAAGCATTGGCGGTCGCTTCTAGGCGCCGAGTTGCACACACACAGCACCACGCTAAGTGCCACGGAGAAGGGAAATCCAGAGTGCAGCGAGGAGCTTGACGTGGCTTACGTGCAGTAAGGAGAAGGTGAACCTAAGCACAGCCTCTTCAATCTGGCCGCCTCTGCTCTGCTTGCAACTTTTGCAAGTCAGCAAAGGGAGACGCGAGTATGTAGAACGGAGGGCAGCTAGACGCCGTGTGTTATGCGCCCTTTCAGGGCTGCTGACAAGGGGCTACTTTAAGAACGCCTTCTTCGTCCTCGCGTCCTTCTCGCTTCGCTCTAGCTGCAAGGAGTACAGCACAGCGAAGGTGTGAGGACGGGCACTGCCCCAGCTTTTGCCCTGGCGTGCAACGGCTGTGTGCTGCTTTTCCAAGCAGCAAGAGCACTGAGAAGTGAAAGCGATTGTGAAGGAGCTCTTTGGCTGCTCGTGTGCTCTTCGCTGCACTGCGCCGCTCGCAAGCGGCTTCGTTCTTCGGCGTCTGCCGTCCGGAGAGAGCTGAACTGCAGCGGTCAGTTTCAGCTCTGCCCAACAGCGCGCTCTCAGTTCTGCGGACAAGCACGCCCTGTTGCCTTGGCTCCGAGTGCAAAGTCCCTAGCGAGCACTCACTCAGTGCAATGCACCCAGAAAGACGCTCTCGCTCGTCTTTCAAGGAGCGACTCCTAACAGCAGAAGCAGCAGAGGCACAAACTGGATGACGAGAAGGGACAATGTAGAACACGTCTCTGTCCTGGCACATTGTCGTGTGCGATACGTCCCTCCGGGTCTTCGGTCCTTGCGAAGCTCTATGTACTGCGAGCGCAGCTACTTGAAGCTGAGACGGACCGCGGAGCTAGCAGCGAATTCGGAGAGCGCTAAGCACGAAGTCAAGAAGCGAGACGTGTCCCTGCAACGCGGTGCTAAGAGCAGCTTCCTGGCGGCGGGGGCGAGCCCCGGCCACAAGACATTCTCGTCCTAGCAACGGATCTCTGTGAAGGGCGTAGGCGAAAAGCTTTCGATTTCCATTCGAACTGCGAGAAAGGCAGACTGTTACACGGAGCTCTGAGAACAAAGGTGCACGCCCTAGGCGGGCTTGGGCAGAAGCAGCGTTCTCGAGCTCTTGGCTGCCCGCACACTGCTGGGTATTTGGCGCCCCTGCGGCGGCTTCTGGCCGCCGGCAAGTGAAAGCGGAGCCAGGCGTGGGCGAGGGCGAGGGCGGTGAACGAAGCGGCAAAAGCGCCGTGCTTGTGTGCACCACGTTAGAGGCTACTAGGAGAGCAAGGTGGTTGACTCTCGCTTGCCTTCCCAAGTGCCCTTAGCAGTCGGAAGGAGCAAGCTGAAGCACTGCTGATTGTGCTGCTCCTTGATTCCCTTGCAGCCCGCTGTGAAAGCATTGGCGGTCACTTCTAGGCGCCGAGTTGCACACACACAGCACCACGCTAAGTGCCGCGGAGAAGGGAAATCCAGAGTGCAGCGAGGAGCTGGACGTGGCTTACGTGCAGTAAGGGGAAGGTGAACCTAAGCACTGCCTCTTCAATCTGGCCGCCTCTGCTCTGGTAGCAACTTTTGCGAGTCGGCAAAGGGAGCCGCGAGTATGTAGAACGGAGGGCAGCGAGACGCCGTGTGTTATGCGCCCTTTCAGGGCTGCTGACCGCGGGCTACTTTAAGAACGCCTTCTTCGTCCTCGCGTCCTTCTCGCTTCGCTCTAGCTGCAAGGAGTACAGCACAGCGAAGGTGTGAGGAAAGGCACTGCCCCAGCTTTTGCCCTGGCGTGCAACGGCTGTGTGCAGCTTTTCCAAGCAGCAAGAGCACTGAGAAGTGAAAGCGATTGTGAAGGAGCTCTTTGGCTGCTCGTGTGCTCTTCGCTGCACTGCGCCGCTCGCAAGCGGCTTCGTTCTTCGGCGTCTGCCGTCCGGAGAGAGCTGAACTGCAGCGGTCAGTTGCAGCTCTGCCCAACAGCGCGCTCTCAGTTCTGCGGACAAGCACGCCCTGTTGCCTTGGCTCCGAGTGCAAAGTCCCTAGCGAGCACTCACTCAGTGCAATGCACCCAGAAAGACGCTCTCGCTCGTCTTTCAAGGAGCGATTCCTAACAGCAGAAGCAGCAGAGGCACAAACAGGATGACGAGAAGGGACAATGTAGAACACGTCTCTGTCCTGGCACATTGTCGTGTGCGATACGTCCCTCCGGGTCTTCGGTCCTTGCGAAGCTCTATGTACTGCGAGCGCAGCTACTTGAAGCTGAGACGGACCGCGGAGCTAGCAGCGAATTCGGAGAGCGCTAAGCACGAAGTCAAGAAGCGAGACGTGTCCCTGCAACGCGGTGCTAAGAGCAGCTTCCTGGCGGCGGGGGCGAGCCCCGGCCACAAGACATTCTCGTCCTGGCAACGGATCTCTGTGAAGGGCGTAGGCGAAAAGCTTTCGTTTTCCATTCGAACTGCGAGAGACGCAGACGGTTACACGGAGCTCTGAGAACAAAGGTGCACGCCCTAGGCTGGCTTGGGCAGAAGAAGCGTTCTCGAGCTCTTGGCTGCCCGCACACTGCTGGGTATGTGGCGCCCCTGCGGCGGCTTCTGGCCGCCGGCAAGTGAAAGCGGAGCCAGGCGTGGGCGAGGGCGGTGAACGAAGCGGCTATGTGCCGTCCTTGTGTGCACCACGTTAGAGGCTACTAGGAGAGGAAGGTGGTTGACTCTCGCTTGCCTTCCCAAGTGCCCTTAGCAGTCGGAAGGAGCAAGCTGAAGCACTGCTGCTTGTGCTGCTCCTTGGTTCCCTTGCAGCCCGCTCTGAAAGCATTGGCAGTCGCTTCTAGGCGCCGAGTTGCACACACACAGCACCACGCTAAGTGCCGCGGAGAAGGGAAATCCAGAGTGCAGCGAGGAGCTTGACGTGGCTTACGTGCAGTAAGGAGAAGGTGAACCTAAGCACAGCCTCTTCAATCTGGCCGCCTCTGCTCTGGTTGCAACTTTTGCAAGTCAGCAAAGGGAGACGCGAGTATGTAGAACGGAGGGCAGCTAGACGCCGTGTGTTATGCGCCCTTTCAGGGCTGCTGCCAGGGGGCTACTTTAAGAACGCCTTCTTCGTCCTCGCGTCCTTCTCGCTTCGCTCTAGCTGTAAGGAGTACAGCACAGCGAAGGAGTGAGGACGGGCACTGCCCCAGCTTTTGCCCTGGCGTGCAACGGCTGTGTGCTGCTTTTCCAAGCAGCAAGAGCACTGAGAAGTGAAAGCGATTGTGAAGGAGCTCTTTGGCTGCTCGTGTGCTCTTCGCTGCACTGCGCCGCTCGCAAGCGGCTTCGTTCTTCGGCGTCTGCCGTCCGGAGAGAGCTGAACTCCAGCGGTCAGTTTCAGCTCTGCCCAACAGCGCGCTCTCAGTTCTGCGGGCAAGCACGCCCTGTTGCCTTGGCTCCGAGTGCAAAGTCCCTAGCGAGCACTCACTCAGTGCAATGCACCCAGAAAGACGCTCTCGCTCGTCTTTCAAGGAGCGACTCCTAACAGCAGAAGCAGCAGAGGCACAAACTGGATGACGAGAAGGGACAATGTAGAACACGTCTCTGTCCTGGCACATTGTCGTGTGCGATACGTCCCTCCGGGTCTTCGGTCCTTGCGAAGCTCTATGTACTGCGAGCGCAGCTACTTGAAGCTGAGACGGACCGCGGAGCTAGCAGCGAATTCGGAGAGCGCTAAGCACGAAGTCAAGAAGCGAGACGTGTCCCTGCAACGCGGTGCTAAGAGCAGCTTCCTCGCGGCGGGGGCGAGCTCCGGCCACAAGACATTCTCGTCCTAGCAACGGATCACTGTGAAGGGCGTAGGCGAAAAGCTTTCGATTTCCATTCGAACTGCGAGAAAGGCAGACTGTTACACGGAGCTCTGAGAACAAAGGTGCACGCCCTAGGCGGGCTTGGGCAGAAGCAGCGTTCTCGAGCTCTTGGCTGCCCGCACACTGCTGGGTATGTGGCGCCCCTGCGGCGGCTTCTGGCCGCCGGCAAGTGAAAGCGGAGCAAGGCGTGGGCGAGGGCGAGGGCGGTGAACGAAGCGGCTATGTGCCGTGCTTGTGTGCACCACGTTAGAGGCTACTAGGAGAGGAAGGTGGTTGACTCTCGCTTGCCTTCCCAAGTGCCCTTAGCAGTCGGAAGGAGCAAGCTGAAGCACTGCTGCTTGTGCTGCTCCTTGGTTCCCTTGCAGCCCGCTCTGAAAGCATTGGCGGTCACTTCTAGGCGCCGAGTTGCACACACACAGCACCACGCTAAGTGCCGCGGAGAAGGGAAATCCAGAGTGCAGCGAGGAGCTTGACGTGGCTTACGTGCAGTAAGGAGAAGGTGAACCTAAGCACAGCCTCTTCAATCTGGCCGCCTCTGCTCTGGTAGCAACTTTTGCAAGTCAGCAAAGGGTGACGCGAGTATGTAGAGCGGAGGGCAGCTAGACGCCTAGTGTTATGCGCCCTTTCAGGGCTGCTGCCAGGGGGCTACTTTAAGAGCGCCTTGTCCTTCTTCTTCGCGTCCATCTGGCTTCGCTTTAGCTGCAAGGAGTACAGCACAGCGAAGGCGTGAGGACGGGCACTGCCCCAGCTTTTGCCCTGGCCTGCCTGTGCTCCGCCTTTAGCTGCACACCAGAACAATGGCATTTTTTTCCCGCAAGGTAAAAAGGGTTTTAGTGTAGCCTTAGGAATGGCAAGTGCCTAGGCATTAAGTTGAGCGACCACGTATGAGGGAGTCTTTAGAGGTTTCCTCCCCCATGGCGCAGGTTTATTCTCATTTTCGTGCTGAACTGAAAAGTCCGGGCATGGCAAGTCTGCCCTGCCTTGTGCAGAGACGAACACAAATGTGGGGCTATGATCCTCTGTGTTCGGAGCTCTGCTTCCGGGTGTGTGGGCCGCCATGAGCCCGCAGCAGCCGCCGAGGACAGTGTGGATTGTGGATGAGGCTGGGCTGGCCCCCCGCCCCCCCGCTGGTCTGACAGCGGCAGGAGCTGCGTCGGAGCGGCATTGCCTGAGGGCCCCATGGGGGGCGGGGAGAGAGCCGGGAGTGACCCCGAACGACACCGGAAGCGATATCCGTAGGGCCCGGAAGGCCAGCGTTGCCATCGAGTTTGGCCGGTAGGAGGCTTCTAAGGTGCTTTGAAAGGTGGAGCTTCTTTGCTCTAGGACAGTCTGGGAGAGCTGAGGGTGTCCAATCTGGAGAACAGAAGGCTCCAGGGAGACCTTCGAGCCCCTTGCAGTGCCTGCTGGGGCTCCAAGATAGCTGGGGAGGGACTTTGGAAAAGGTTCTGGACTCGCAGGACAAGGGGGAATAGCTTCAAACTGCCAGAGGGCTGGGGTAGATGGGATATTGGAAAGGAATTCTTCCTTGTGTGGGTGCTGAGGCCTGGCACATGTTGCTCAAAGAGGCTGTGTAGGAGCCCCATGGCAGGAAGTGTCCAGGGCCAGGCTGGAGCAGACATGGAGCAACCTGGACTAGTGGAAAAGTGTCCCTGCCCATGTCAGGATGTGGGAAGAAGAGACTCTGTCTCTAAGGTCGCTTCCAGTCCAAACCATTCTGGGATTCTAGGATTCATGGAAGGCCCTTTTCCAAGTGAAGTGTTGTATCTCTTGGCTCCCAGCTTGTAGTTGCCAGTTCTTCTGGAAGCAGGCGTGGCGAAGCAGCTGTGATGAGCCATGGGTTCTCAATAGGACGAGTGTGATATATTTGCAGAGAGGAAGGCTGCAGACAGATCTTCAAGGTCCAGGTAAAATAAGCAAAGGATTGAATAAAAGCCAAAGGTTGGTTGTGTTAGTTTGCTGGCTGTTGAAATGGCCCCAGGTCATTTTCAACATTTCTAATTTGGATTTGTTTGAGTAAAAAATGAATGTGTTACCTCCAGCGTAGGCTCTCCAATGCATCTCCATGTGCTCCCATCTCTTTGTTGTATATCGGGTTCTATTAACTGAAGACAGAATCATAACACAGTAGTAAAACATTTAGAGGCGTAGTTAGCCAGCTTCAGGAGTTTTCAACTCTGCTGTTGACTTTTCTGGTAACTGTAGGCAAGGCAACACAATCCACTTACTCCACTTTCCACTTTCTTTTCCTCTCTGAGGAAAAGATGATATTTTTTTTTTTTTTTCTTCTCATTTTGAAAATAGCCTTGAATGAAGAGAGTTATGCATGTGGCATGTAGGATTCATTACTTTACCTTTCTCTTCTGCTGTCTTTCGCGTACTAGTCTTTTTAAAATTTTTTTGTCGCTGTTCTCCATTCAGTAGGTTTGAAAGAATTCTAATTGTTGAGATGATGGTTCTTTGAAGGCTCACTTAGCCCACCTTTTGGGTGAAGGAAAGAAGAAGACAAGGTCCTCTAGGAAGAGTAAAAAGCATACTTTCAAGAGACATTCAGAGATGTCTGCTGATGCCATGCAATTACCGTGTAATCAGCAGAAATGTGTTGGAAAAACACCCATCAGTGACTTCACAAGAAAGCCACACTCAAGACAGGTAAAGAACAGAAGCATAAAACCCCAAAGGTATGAAATGGACAGATTTTCATTGGGAATGAGCAACTCCTGAATTCTTGGTTCTAGAACTAGGGGCTTGTAATAAATAGACTGTCTCCTTGCCAAACGTAAATTTGGTGTCATGAACTGCTCACTGCCCGTTGAAGTGCAGGGCTAGTAGACTAATATTTGCCATGGCAGGCATATTGTATGGCTTTCCTGTTAAAAAGAAATTGGTTTTGCTCATAGCAATCTAGATATGTACCCAGTCTGACACCTATTTTTTAGGCTATATTTCCAAGTAAATGGCTTCCACGATGATGCAGTAAGTTTATGTCATGAACAGGAATGAAGTGATTGCATGCATCCTTTTTTACCCTAATCCAGCTGCTGAATAATGAGACAGAGACTCTCACTGACGCCAAGGAGTGCCCGTGCTTTTGGGAAAAGCACTGGGCAGATAAAGCCTATTTCCACATTTCTTGCTAGCGTCTCCTTCAAAGTTCATGGGTTTGCTCATCTTTTAGAGCTGTTCTAGATGTCTTTGTAGTTTACATGTACTAAATGTAGCAGGTATTGCTTTCATGGCGTCCTACTAGATTTGAAGTTGGGATCTACTCAGGCTTCAATGTCTCAGAAGAAGCAACGTTGATTCTTTGAATTCCGTTCTTGAACGTGAGAATGCTACTTATGTAGTTAATGAATTAATTAAATCGAATTCACTTGAATGGAAAAATTGTCTTGTTCATGTAGATTTTAACTTGGGAAATTGATATTTGAGTTCTACTTTTCATTGTTGTTGCTTTTCTGTATTGTTTGATTGCACAGATAGCAGATGTACTGACCAAGTATTGTGTGAAACTGGAGGAAATGTCCTTCCTCTTGGCAGCTGATGTTCACAAGCTCATTAACGCTAAGGCCATGGTAAATGTTTTACCTGGGGCAAGATAGCAGTCTGAATATTCCTAGAATGTCTTTCTTTCCCCAGATGAAATTCATTTTTTCTGCCTATCAATCACTGAAATATAGAAGAAATTTCTACTTGGCAGGGTATTGGTTATCATTTGTGTTCTTTTCTCCCCTCATTTTCTGTAGAAGAGACAATCTTTGGTTTGTTTTTGCATGTTGAAGCAGAGGAAGAAGAAGATGAGGAGAGGATTCCTTGTAAAAGTGAAGAAAATGAGCATGCAGAACAGGGACTAAGCATTATGCAGGTAAGCGAGCAAGAGAATAAGTTTGAAAGTGAAGGCAGTTTTGTCCAAAAGAAGGAGGAATAGGACGTCTTTTTGCTGAGAATGAATAGAAAGGTTTTTTGCATTTAGTTTGTATACGAAGCGCACAGGGCTCTAGATCCTTTTGTGGGAAAATGGAGTGTGTAAAGTTGCCAATCATTTTGGAGCGAATTTGGAGGGTGAATTTGGGGTGCCAGGTGAATTTTGGGTCGAATTCTGGGGATTTGGGGTTTCCCAGGTGAATTTCTGAGGTGAAAAGGTTCAAAAAGGTTTTTTTTTGAAAGCAAGTTAAAGCCAGAAGGTTATTGAAAATTAATAGATGTGATGCAAGTAGGTAATATGCAGACGATACACAGCGAGACAAATCATGGGAAAAATACAGTGGTAACACATGAGTGTGTGAGGATGGGATCAGTATAGCTAAGGCTCAGTTGAAGCTGAATTTGGAAAAGCATGCCAAAACTAAGAATAATAAAGGCACCTACGGGTATTTCAGTGGGAAAAGGAAGATGAAAAGAAACCTATCACACCTCCCCTATTCCCCCCCCCCCCACCCCCATAAGCCAGACAGGACTAGTGACAACAGACAAGGAGAAGGCTGAGGTACTCAACAAGTGTTGGTCTCAATTTTTACTGCCAGTCACTATTTCCACATCTCTCAGGTTATTGGACTGGTGGACTTGATTCTAACCCATAGTAGCAGGTCAGCTTTCAGACCACTTGAGGAACCTGAGCATGCAAGACCATGGCACCCACCCAGAGGCATGTCAGGGCCCTGAGAGAACTGGCAGCTGTAGTTGCTAAGGTGCTTCCTCCATCATATTTGAGAAATCAAGGCAACCAGCTGAAGTCTCCAGACACTGTGTTGTATTGACTCCAATCCTCTTGGTCTTTTTTGTAAATCTTAGAGCTCTGAGTCAATTTCTGCAGAGGATTCCCAATGCAGTTTCAAAAATGGAATCTTTGTTACTGGTCCTCATGTTGATCTTGGATATTTCCATTTTCTGCACTCCTTTATTTTCGAAACATTTGTAATGACTGAAAAGAAAGCTGAGACGAGGCATTATGCTCTTTCCAGTGATAGAAATGGACCTGTATTCTTTTCAGACAAATATATTTTTGCTGTGTCTAAGCACATGTGCATACCTGTGTTTGATTTATGTGTCCAGGTTTTGGCAGTGGGGCAGCCACAGGGCCGTCCTGTGACAATGGCCCAGGTGCTGCCCCGTCCCGCTTTCTTCCAACTGGCTCCACTTCAGGATGTCCTCCCTGCTGAGAGAAGAGGCCGGGACAGCACCTTTAGAAATGTGACTTTCTGGGTTTTTTTTGTTTCGTTTTGTTTTGTTATTTTTAAAGTTACTAAAAACCTTCACCCTGATTTTTTGTGTTGGGTTTGGGGCTTTTTTTTTCAGTTTTGGGTGGGTTTTTTGGTGGGCTTTTTTGGGGGCTTTTTTTGTCTCTTTGGGGATTATTGGTTGGGGGGTTTTGTGTGTTTGTTTGGTCTGCTTTTTTTGTTTGTTTTTTTATTACGGTTTTGTAGAGTTTTTTTAAGCAAATTGATTGGAAAACTGAATAGTCCTCCACTATAGTCTCCTGGATTCACCTGAGACTCTTCCTAGGCATCTCCCTGATCTTTTTTGCAATGAGTCTCACATCATTCTCCTGAAGAAACTGTCTGCTTATGGTTTGCATGGGTGGGCTGTTTGCTGGGTGACAAACTGGGTGATGGCCAGGCCCACAGAGTGGTGGGAAATAGAGTTCATCCAGCTGGTCCCCAAGGCTCAGTCTTGGGCCCAGTCCTGTTTAATATCTTGCTCAGTGATCTGGACAAGGGGATAGAGTACACGCCCAGGAAGTTCACAGATGATGCAAAGTTGGCTGGTAGCGTTTTTTTTCTTCTGGAGGACAGCAGGCTCTGCTTCTTCTTCCTCCTGTTCCGAGGTCGCTGCTCCCTCTTCATCCCTCATTAAGTGTGCTGATTTTGTCACTTGGATGAGAAAACAAACAATTTTAGCAACAATACTGGTGGCAGGGTACAAGAAAGGAAGAGTTCACATGAATCCCCCCCCCAACAACAGACAATACCTGATGGCTCCTCTGCCCAGCTTACTGACTACACCGGAACCCATTGTCCCCCAAAGATACTCCCTTCTCCCTGCCCCCAGCCATGATGTGAGATGGAATAGAATAACTAAGATTAAGATTCTCCCTATATAACTCCATCATACTTCGATTCTGGGAAAAACAAATCTTGAAGTTCTATCATTTCAGATCATTTGAATTTGAATTGGCATACTAAAAAGTCTAGCCAGAAACTCATGACAATATTAATAGCCCATTCTAGAATGTCCGAGATGATAGACACTTCTTTCAAGAGAATGTGATACCTCACGTGACTTCTCCAGAATTTAAATGAACAGCGGGAGTAGTCTACAAGATTCTTGCTGCCATCTGGATTTCCTGGTTTTTGGCTGGTCTATGTAAGCCAACCAGCTTTTCAGCAGAGGGAATATTAGTGTGATACTTGATGGTATGTGAGATGGAACACAGTAATTTATGGCTTTTTGCATAGTGATGAAGCTGTAAAGAAAGCTCCGTAATGCTCTGACAAGGAGGCTGCTGGACTTCAAGCAGCAAAGGCCCAAAACGAACCAGTGAAAAGGTGTCATTGAAAAAAAAAAAAAAAAAAAAAAAAAAAAAAAGCCAGGTGGGGAGCAAAGTGATACTTAAGGGCAGTTTACTGAAAGAGGAAATCTAGTGAAAAAAAGGTCCAAGAGTGAAGGAATAACAGGGAAAATGAAACTAAGGAAGGAAATCAATCTCAGCTAATCATTTCAGAAGCTAACAAGTTGTCATTGCAATGATGCATAAAGTGAGAAATTATAAATATGTCTGCGCCAAAATCTGAATTATGAACTTTATTGCATTCTGTCTTTCACGGAATCATACAACAGTCTGTGATTAAAGATCACCTAGTCCTACTTCCTTGCCAGGTAGATCTTACAGTAGATCAAATTGCTCAAGACTAGCCAAACTGATAAGGAGCACTCTCAATGATGGGGCATCCACAACTTCTCTGGAACAGCCGTTTGAGTGTCTCACCAGCTTCATTGTAGAAAAGCTTTTCCTTTTAGCCAATCTAAACCTAGTCTCAGTTTGAAAGCATGTCCCCTTGTCCTTTCTCTGCAAACCTTCCTAAAAAGTCTTTCTCCATTGGTCTTATACCCTCTTTACATATTCAAAGGCCACAATACTGTCTCTCCAGAAACCTCTCTTCTCCAGGCTAAAAGATCCTATTTTTCACAAGAACCAGGTCATAAACTGAAATGGAAGACATCTCAGGAGATCAGATCATCCAACAGCTCAGCGTAAGAATAGCTCTGAAGTCAGATCAACTAGCTTAGGGCTGTGTCTGTTTGAATTTTGAAAATTAGCAGGACTTGAAATGCTTCAAGGAAGAGAACTCTGGGTGGCTCCAGAAACAGCCTGAGAAACTCGAGCAAACTCGAAACCTCAGAAACTACCACTGCTTTCTCTCCCTCAGCCCAAGCAGTCCCAAAGAAGAAGTGTTCCCAGCAGGCTGGGATAGCACGCATATACACTACATATACATGACAGGCATCGCCAGCAGCCACATCCTGCTCCTTTCTGTGGCTGGCAAGAGTGAGACTGGATGTTTACATGTGGGCAACCTGGGTCCCTCCAGCAGCTCACACACTCAGCCTGCCCAGTGACCCCACTGAATTCCAGTATTCGCAGTGTGCCAAGGCCACAGCACTACTCCGCTTGCTGGCACAGACCATCACACGCCTCCTAAATCAGTCAGGACTCCCCTGGTCCCACAGCCAGCACCCCACTTGCTCTCCCCCAGGCCACTGCCATTGTTCACCAACTTCTCCACTTTGATCTTTGCTGGTGCTCTCAACACTGGCACACCCAGATGTTCTGCAGCTGTTGTCTCCTGGTGGAAAGGACTTGTAAAGCCGTGTTTCCACACAGGACTTCCACAACCTTTCAAAGCAACCTTTTCTGGGGTATGAACAATCTCATTCAAATGTCAACATTTCTTTTCCCATATGTGAAATCAGAATTTCCTTCTTCCGGGCATGCCCAAAACAAGGCACAAACTACATTGTGCCTTCTGTTTCACATGCTGAGTCGTTTGTAAACAATGCTAGGAGAATACCTGTTTTGATCCAAGCTAATCTCTGGCCCTTATAGTGCTTTCGGTAGTTAGTTTTGCTTTGCTATTTACTTGATGTCCCATTGAATTGTTGAATCATAAACAGACTATCTGTCTGTATAGCAGCATAGCAGTGATGAATAAATGCAAGAGAAGGAGCAAGGTGATTGTTTGCTAGACTCTTCCTAGAAACTGAGAAATCTGTTACTTAATGCTGACCACAGCAGATGGAGGAAGCATCCTACATGATGTCAAAGCAATGAAGCTGTAATCACTTTTATGATTACAGTCAAGGCACTGCTTTTGCCACCATAAGTGGAGTGCAGGGAATCTTAAAAGACGACACTCTAACTGTTGTCCATGCTCACTGAGAAAATAATGCTTTTACAGCAGAGCAGGTCTCACCGCAGCTAAATCATGGCTTCAACTGTACACCGCCTTCAAAAAAGCCCACAAAAACACAAATGAAAGGATTTGGAACCCAAGGGAATCTCGGATTGTGACATCAGCTCACTTTGGATTCTTTCCAAAGTCTCAATTCCATTTTCTTCCCAGCCAATTATCCCACCTAACCTGAGATGTAACTTATGGATATCTAACACATCTAGTTACCTTAGAATTAGATTGCCACTAGGCAAAAAGACAGAAACAAGCAGTTAAGTTCAGACTGAAACCAAGGGTGTTTAGAACAGCAATACTTGGACGTAACTATTCTTGATCAAACCAAAACTTTTAGGACTTACCCATGTATTTTTGGAGGTGGAAAAAGTCCCTAGGGAGCTCACACTCAGTGCCTGGAGAGACGCTCTCGCTGGTTTTTCAAGGACCGATTCGTCACAGCAGAGGCAGCAGAGCACAAGATGGCCGAAGAGAAGGGGCAGTGTAGAATTCTCGGTCTGTCTCTGTCTCCACTCAGTGTAGAACGTCCTTGTCCTGGCACATTGTCGTGTGCGATATGTCCCTCCGGGTCTTCGGTCCTTGCGAAGCTCTATGTACTGCGAGCGCAGCTACTTGAAGCTGAGACGGACCGCGGAGCTAGCAGCGAATTCGGAGAGCGCTAAGCACGAAGTCAAGAAGCGAGACGTGTCCCTGCAACGCGGTGCTAAGAGCAGCTTCCTGGCGGCGGGGGCGAGCTCCGGCCACAAGACATTCTCGTCCTAGCAACGGATCTCTGTGAAGGGCGTAGGCGAAAAGCTTTCGATTTCCATTCGAACTGCGAGAAAGGCAGACTGTTACACGGAGCTCTGAGAACAAAGGTGCACGCCCTAGGCGGGCTTGGGCAGAAGCAGCGTTCTCGAGCTCTTGGCTGCCCGCACACTGCTGGGTATTTGGCGCCCCTGCGGCGGCTTCTGGCCGCCGGCAAGTGAAAGCGGAGCCAGGCGTGGGCGAGGGCGGTGAACGAAGCGGCAAAAGCGCCGTCCTTGTGTGCACCACGTTAGAGGCTACTAGGAGAGGAAGGTGGTTGACTCTCGCTTGCCTTCCCAAGTGCCCTTAGCAGTCGGAAGGAGCAAGCTGAAGCACTGCTGCTTGTGCTGCTCCTTGGTTCCCTTGCAGCCCGCTCTGAAAGCATTGGCAATCTCTTCTAGGCGCCGAGTTGCACACACACAGCACCACGCTAAGTGCCGCGGAGAAGGGAAATCCAGAGTGCAGCGAGGAGCTTGACGTGGCTTACGTGCAGTAAGGAGAAGGTGAACCTAAGCACAGCCTCTTCAATCTGGCCGCCTCTGCTCTGGTTTCAACTTTTGCAAGTCAGCAAAGGGAGACGCGAGTATGTAGAACGGAGGGCAGCTAGACGCCGTGTGTTATGCGCCCTTTCAGGGCTGCTGACAAGGGGCTACTTTAAGAACGCCTTCTTCGTCCTCGCGTCCTTCTCGCTTCGCTCTAGCTGCAAGGAGTACAGCACAGCGAAGGAGTGAGGACGGGCACTGCCCCAGCTTTTGCCCTGGCGTGCAACGGCTGTGTGCTGCTTTTCCAAGCAGCAAGAGCACTGAGAAGTGAAAGCGATTGTGAAGGAGCTCTTTGGCTGCTCGTGTGCTCTTCGCTGCACTGCGCCGCTCGCAAGCGGCTTCGTTCTTCGGCGTCTGCCGTCCGGAGAGAGCTGAACTGCAGCGGTCAGTTTCAGCTCTGCCCAACAGCGCGCTCTCAGTTCTGCGGACAAGCACGCCCTGTTGCCTTGGCTCCGAGTGCAAAGTCCCTAGCGAGCACTCACTCAGTGCAATGCACCCAGAAAGACGCTCTCGCTCGTCTTTCAAGGAGCGACTCCTAACAGCAGAAGCAGCAGAGGCACAAACTGGATGACGAGAAGGGACAATGTAGAACACGTCTCTGTCCTGGCACATTGTCGTGTGCGATACGTCCCTCCGGGTCTTCGGTCCTTGCGAAGCTCTATGTACTGCGAGCGCAGCTACTTGAAGCTGAGACGGACCGCGGAGCTAGCAGCGAATTCGGAGAGCGCTAAGCACGAAGTCAAGAAGCGAGACGTGTCCCTGCAACGCGGTGCTAAGAGCAGCTTCCTCGCGGCGGGGGCGAGCTCCGGCCACAAGACATTCTCGTCCTAGCAACGGATCTCTGTGAAGGGCGTAGGCGAAAAGCTTTCGATTTCCATTCGAACTGCGAGAAAGGCAGACTGTTACACGGAGCTCTGAGAACAAAGGTGCACGCCCTAGGCGGGCTTGGGCAGAAGCAGCGTTCTCGAGCTCTTGGCTGCCCGCACACTGCTGGGTATGTGGCGCCCCTGCGGCGGCTTCTGGCCGCCGGCAAGTGAAAGCGGAGCAAGGCGTGGGCGAGGGCGAGGGCGGTGAACGAAGCGGCTATGTGCCGTGCTTGTGTGCACCACGTTAGAGGCTACTAGGAGAGGAAGGTGGTTGACTCTCGCTTGCCTTCCCAAGTGCCCTTAGCAGTCGGAAGGAGCAAGCTGAAGCACTGCTGCTTGTGCTGCTCCTTGGTTCCCTTGCAGCCCGCTCTGAAAGCATTGGCGGTCGCTTCTAGGCGCCGAGTTGCACACACACAGCACCACGCTAAGTGCCACGGAGAAGGGAAATCCAGAGTGCAGCGAGGAGCTTGACGTGGCTTACGTGCAGTAAGGAGAAGGTGAACCTAAGCACAGCCTCTTCAATCTGGCCGCCTCTGCTCTGGTTGCAACTTTTGCAAGTCAGCAAAGGGAGACGCGAGTATGTAGAACGGAGGGCAGCTAGACGCCGTGTGTTATGCGCCCTTTCAGGGCTGCTGACAAGGGGCTACTTTAAGAACGCCTTCTTCGTCCTCGCGTCCTTCTCGCTTCGCTCTAGCTGCAAGGAGTACAGCACAGCGAAGGTGTGAGGACGGGCACTGCCCCAGCTTTTGCCCTGGCGTGCAACGGCTGTGTGCTGCTTTTCCAAGCAGCAAGAGCACTGAGAAGTGAAAGCGATTGTGAAGGAGCTCTTTGGCTGCTCGTGTGCTCTTCGCTGCACTGCGCCGCTCGCAAGCGGCTTCGTTCTTCGGCGTCTGCCGTCCGGAGAGAGCTGAACTGCAGCGGTCAGTTTCAGCTCTGCCCAACAGCGCGCTCTCAGTTCTGCGGACAAGCACGCCCTGTTGCCTTGGCTCCGAGTGCAAAGTCCCTAGCGAGCACTCACTCAGTGCAATGCACCCAGAAAGACGCTCTCGCTCGTCTTTCAAGGAGCGACTCCTAACAGCAGAAGCAGCAGAGGCACAAACTGGATGACGAGAAGGGACAATGTAGAACACGTCTCTGTCCTGGCACATTGTCGTGTGCGATACGTCCCTCCGGGTCTTCGGTCCTTGCGAAGCTCTATGTACTGCGAGCGCAGCTACTTGAAGCTGAGACGGACCGCGGAGCTAGCAGCGAATTCGGAGAGCGCTAAGCACGAAGTCAAGAAGCGAGACGTGTCCCTGCAACGCGGTGCTAAGAGCAGCTTCCTGGCGGCGGGGGCGAGCCCCGGCCACAAGACATTCTCGTCCTAGCAACGGATCTCTGTGAAGGGCGTAGGCGAAAAGCTTTCGATTTCCATTCGAACTGCGAGAAAGGCAGACTGTTACACGGAGCTCTGAGAACAAAGGTGCACGCCCTAGGCGGGCTTGGGCAGAAGCAGCGTTCTCGAGCTCTTGGCTGCCCGCACACTGCTGGGTATTTGGCGCCCCTGCGGCGGCTTCTGGCCGCCGGCAAGTGAAAGCGGAGCCAGGCGTGGGCGAGGGCGAGGGCGGTGAACGAAGCGGCAAAAGCGCCGTGCTTGTGTGCACCACGTTAGAGGCTACTAGGAGAGCAAGGTGGTTGACTCTCGCTTGCCTTCCCAAGTGCCCTTAGCAGTCGGAAGGAGCAAGCTGAAGCACTGCTGCTTGTGCTGCTCCTTGGTTCCCTTGCAGCCCGCTCTGAAAGCATTGGCGGTCGCTTCTAGGCGCCGAGTTGCACACACACAGCACCACGCTAAGTGCCACGGAGAAGGGAAATCCAGAGTGCAGCGAGGAGCTTGACGTGGCTTACGTGCAGTAAGGAGAAGGTGAACCTAAGCACAGCCTCTTCAATCTGGCCGCCTCTGCTCTGGTTGCAACTTTTGCAAGTCAGCAAAGGGAGACGCGAGTATGTAGAACGGAGGGCAGCTAGACGCCGTGTGTTATGCGCCCTTTCAGGGCTGCTGACCGCGGGCTACTTTAAGAACGCCTTCTTCGTCCTCGCGTCCTTCTCGCTTCGCTCTAGCTGCAAGGAGTACAGCACAGCGAAGGAGTGAGGACGGGCACTGCCCCAGCTTTTGCCCTGGCGTGCAACGGCTGTGTGCTGCTTTTCCAAGCAGCAAGAGCACTGAGAAGTGAAAGCGATTGTGAAGGAGCTCTTTGGCTGCTCGTGTGCTCTTCGCTGCACTGCGCTGCTCGCAAGCGGCTTCGTTCTTCGGCGTCTGCCGTCCGGAGAGAGCTGAACTCCAGCGGTCAGTTTCAGCTCTGCCCAACAGCGCGCTCTCAGTTCTGCGGACAAGCACGCCCTGTTGCCTTGGCTCCGAGTGCAAAGTCCCTAGCGAGCACTCACTCAGTGCAATGCACCCAGAAAGACGCTCTCGCTCGTCTTTCAAGGAGCGACTCCTAACAGCAGAAGCAGCAGAGGCACAAACTGGATGACGAGAAGGGACAATGTAGAACACGTCTCTGTCCTGGCACATTGTCGTGTGCGATACGTCCCTCCGGGTCTTCGGTCCTTGCGAAGCTCTATGTACTGCGAGCGCAGCTACTTGAAGCTGAGACGGACCGCGGAGCTAGCAGCGAATTCGGAGAGCGCTAAGCACGAAGTCAAGAAGCGAGACGTGTCCCTGCAACGCGGTACTAAGAGCAGCTTCCTCGCGGCGGGGGCGAGCTCCGGCCACAAGACATTCTCGTCCTAGCAACGGATCTCTGTGAAGGGCGTAGGCGAAAAGCTTTCGATTTCCATTCGAACTGCGAGAAAGGCAGACTGTTACACGGAGCTCTGAGAACAAAGGTGCACGCCCTAGGCGGGCTTGGGCAGAAGCAGCGTTCTCGAGCTCTTGGCTGCCCGCACACTGCTGGGTATGTGGCGCCCCTGCGGCGGCTTCTGGCCGCCGGCAAGTGAAAGCGGAGCAAGGCGTGGGCGAGGGCGAGGGCGGTGAACGAAGCGGCTATGTGCCGTGCTTGTGTGCACCACGTTAGAGGCTACTAGGAGAGGAAGGTGGTTGACTCTCGCTTGCCTTCCCAAGTGCCCTTAGCAGTCGGAAGGAGCAAGCTGAAGCACTGCTGCTTGTGCTGCTCCTTGGTTCCCTTGCAGCCCGCTCTGAAAGCATTGGCGGTCGCTTCTAGGCGCCGAGTTGCACACACACAGCACCACGCTAAGTGCCACGGAGAAGGGAAATCCAGAGTGCAGCGAGGAGCTTGACGTGGCTTACGTGCAGTAAGGAGAAGGTGAACCTAAGCACAGCCTCTTCAATCTGGCCGCCTCTGCTCTGCTTGCAACTTTTGCAAGTCAGCAAAGGGAGACGCGAGTATGTAGAACGGAGGGCAGCTAGACGCCGTGTGTTATGCGCCCTTTCAGGGCTGCTGACAAGGGGCTACTTTAAGAACGCCTTCTTCGTCCTCGCGTCCTTCTCGCTTCGCTCTAGCTGCAAGGAGTACAGCACAGCGAAGGTGTGAGGACGGGCACTGCCCCAGCTTTTGCCCTGGCGTGCAACGGCTGTGTGCTGCTTTTCCAAGCAGCAAGAGCACTGAGAAGTGAAAGCGATTGTGAAGGAGCTCTTTGGCTGCTCGTGTGCTCTTCGCTGCACTGCGCCGCTCGCAAGCGGCTTCGTTCTTCGGCGTCTGCCGTCCGGAGAGAGCTGAACTGCAGCGGTCAGTTTCAGCTCTGCCCAACAGCGCGCTCTCAGTTCTGCGGACAAGCACGCCCTGTTGCCTTGGCTCCGAGTGCAAAGTCCCTAGCGAGCACTCACTCAGTGCAATGCACCCAGAAAGACGCTCTCGCTCGTCTTTCAAGGAGCGACTCCTAACAGCAGAAGCAGCAGAGGCACAAACTGGATGACGAGAAGGGACAATGTAGAACACGTCTCTGTCCTGGCACATTGTCGTGTGCGATACGTCCCTCCGGGTCTTCGGTCCTTGCGAAGCTCTATGTACTGCGAGCGCAGCTACTTGAAGCTGAGACGGACCGCGGAGCTAGCAGCGAATTCGGAGAGCGCTAAGCACGAAGTCAAGAAGCGAGACGTGTCCCTGCAACGCGGTGCTAAGAGCAGCTTCCTGGCGGCGGGGGCGAGCCCCGGCCACAAGACATTCTCGTCCTAGCAACGGATCTCTGTGAAGGGCGTAGGCGAAAAGCTTTCGATTTCCATTCGAACTGCGAGAAAGGCAGACTGTTACACGGAGCTCTGAGAACAAAGGTGCACGCCCTAGGCGGGCTTGGGCAGAAGCAGCGTTCTCGAGCTCTTGGCTGCCCGCACACTGCTGGGTATTTGGCGCCCCTGCGGCGGCTTCTGGCCGCCGGCAAGTGAAAGCGGAGCCAGGCGTGGGCGAGGGCGAGGGCGGTGAACGAAGCGGCAAAAGCGCCGTGCTTGTGTGCACCACGTTAGAGGCTACTAGGAGAGCAAGGTGGTTGACTCTCGCTTGCCTTCCCAAGTGCCCTTAGCAGTCGGAAGGAGCAAGCTGAAGCACTGCTGATTGTGCTGCTCCTTGATTCCCTTGCAGCCCGCTGTGAAAGCATTGGCGGTCACTTCTAGGCGCCGAGTTGCACACACACAGCACCACGCTAAGTGCCGCGGAGAAGGGAAATCCAGAGTGCAGCGAGGAGCTGGACGTGGCTTACGTGCAGTAAGGGGAAGGTGAACCTAAGCACTGCCTCTTCAATCTGGCCGCCTCTGCTCTGGTAGCAACTTTTGCGAGTCGGCAAAGGGAGCCGCGAGTATGTAGAACGGAGGGCAGCGAGACGCCGTGTGTTATGCGCCCTTTCAGGGCTGCTGACCGCGGGCTACTTTAAGAACGCCTTCTTCGTCCTCGCGTCCTTCTCGCTTCGCTCTAGCTGCAAGGAGTACAGCACAGCGAAGGTGTGAGGAAAGGCACTGCCCCAGCTTTTGCCCTGGCGTGCAACGGCTGTGTGCAGCTTTTCCAAGCAGCAAGAGCACTGAGAAGTGAAAGCGATTGTGAAGGAGCTCTTTGGCTGCTCGTGTGCTCTTCGCTGCACTGCGCCGCTCGCAAGCGGCTTCGTTCTTCGGCGTCTGCCGTCCGGAGAGAGCTGAACTGCAGCGGTCAGTTGCAGCTCTGCCCAACAGCGCGCTCTCAGTTCTGCGGACAAGCACGCCCTGTTGCCTTGGCTCCGAGTGCAAAGTCCCTAGCGAGCACTCACTCAGTGCAATGCACCCAGAAAGACGCTCTCGCTCGTCTTTCAAGGAGCGATTCCTAACAGCAGAAGCAGCAGAGGCACAAACAGGATGACGAGAAGGGACAATGTAGAACACGTCTCTGTCCTGGCACATTGTCGTGTGCGATACGTCCCTCCGGGTCTTCGGTCCTTGCGAAGCTCTATGTACTGCGAGCGCAGCTACTTGAAGCTGAGACGGACCGCGGAGCTAGCAGCGAATTCGGAGAGCGCTAAGCACGAAGTCAAGAAGCGAGACGTGTCCCTGCAACGCGGTGCTAAGAGCAGCTTCCTGGCGGCGGGGGCGAGCCCCGGCCACAAGACATTCTCGTCCTAGCAACGGATCTCTGTGAAGGGCGTAGGCGAAAAGCTTTCGATTTCCATTCGAACTGCGAGAAAGGCAGACTGTTACACGGAGCTCTGAGAACAAAGGTGCACGCCCTAGGCGGGCTTGGGCAGAAGCAGCGTTCTCGAGCTCTTGGCTGCCCGCACACTGCTGGGTATTTGGCGCCCCTGCGGCGGCTTCTGGCCGCCGGCAAGTGAAAGCGGAGCCAGGCGTGGGCGAGGGCGAGGGCGGTGAACGAAGCGGCAAAAGCGCCGTGCTTGTGTGCACCACGTTAGAGGCTACTAGGAGAGCAAGGTGGTTGACTCTCGCTTGCCTTCCCAAGTGCCCTTAGCAGTCGGAAGGAGCAAGCTGAAGCACTGCTGCTTGTGCTGCTCCTTGGTTCCCTTGCAGCCCGCTCTGAAAGCATTGGCGGTCGCTTCTAGGCGCCGAGTTGCACACACACAGCACCACGCTAAGTGCCACGGAGAAGGGAAATCCAGAGTGCAGCGAGGAGCTTGACGTGGCTTACGTGCAGTAAGGAGAAGGTGAACCTAAGCACAGCCTCTTCAATCTGGCCGCCTCTGCTCTGGTTGCAACTTTTGCAAGTCAGCAAAGGGAGACGCGAGTATGTAGAACGGAGGGCAGCTAGACGCCGTGTGTTATGCGCCCTTTCAGGGCTGCTGACAAGGGGCTACTTTAAGAACGCCTTCTTCGTCCTCGCGTCCTTCTCGCTTCGCTCTAGCTGCAAGGAGTACAGCACAGCGAAGGTGTGAGGACGGGCACTGCCCCAGCTTTTGCCCTGGCGTGCAACGGCTGTGTGCTGCTTTTCCAAGCAGCAAGAGCACTGAGAAGTGAAAGCGATTGTGAAGGAGCTCTTTGGCTGCTCGTGTGCTCTTCGCTGCACTGCGCCGCTCGCAAGCGGCTTCGTTCTTCGGCGTCTGCCGTCCGGAGAGAGCTGAACTGCAGCGGTCAGTTTCAGCTCTGCCCAACAGCGCGCTCTCAGTTCTGCGGACAAGCACGCCCTGTTGCCTTGGCTCCGAGTGCAAAGTCCCTAGCGAGCACTCACTCAGTGCAATGCACCCAGAAAGACGCTCTCGCTCGTCTTTCAAGGAGCGACTCCTAACAGCAGAAGCAGCAGAGGCACAAACTGGATGACGAGAAGGGACAATGTAGAACACGTCTCTGTCCTGGCACATTGTCGTGTGCGATACGTCCCTCCGGGTCTTCGGTCCTTGCGAAGCTCTATGTACTGCGAGCGCAGCTACTTGAAGCTGAGACGGACCGCGGAGCTAGCAGCGAATTCGGAGAGCGCTAAGCACGAAGTCAAGAAGCGAGACGTGTCCCTGCAACGCGGTGCTAAGAGCAGCTTCCTGGCGGCGGGGGCGAGCCCCGGCCACAAGACATTCTCGTCCTAGCAACGGATCTCTGTGAAGGGCGTAGGCGAAAAGCTTTCGATTTCCATTCGAACTGCGAGAAAGGCAGACTGTTACACGGAGCTCTGAGAACAAAGGTGCACGCCCTAGGCGGGCTTGGGCAGAAGCAGCGTTCTCGAGCTCTTGGCTGCCCGCACACTGCTGGGTATTTGGCGCCCCTGCGGCGGCTTCTGGCCGCCGGCAAGTGAAAGCGGAGCCAGGCGTGGGCGAGGGCGAGGGCGGTGAACGAAGCGGCAAAAGCGCCGTGCTTGTGTGCACCACGTTAGAGGCTACTAGGAGAGCAAGGTGGTTGACTCTCGCTTGCCTTCCCAAGTGCCCTTAGCAGTCGGAAGGAGCAAGCTGAAGCACTGCTGATTGTGCTGCTCCTTGATTCCCTTGCAGCCCGCTGTGAAAGCATTGGCGGTCACTTCTAGGCGCCGAGTTGCACACACACAGCACCACGCTAAGTGCCGCGGAGAAGGGAAATCCAGAGTGCAGCGAGGAGCTGGACGTGGCTTACGTGCAGTAAGGGGAAGGTGAACCTAAGCACTGCCTCTTCAATCTGGCCGCCTCTGCTCTGGTAGCAACTTTTGCGAGTCGGCAAAGGGAGCCGCGAGTATGTAGAACGGAGGGCAGCGAGACGCCGTGTGTTATGCGCCCTTTCAGGGCTGCTGACCGCGGGCTACTTTAAGAACGCCTTCTTCGTCCTCGCGTCCTTCTCGCTTCGCTCTAGCTGCAAGGAGTACAGCACAGCGAAGGTGTGAGGAAAGGCACTGCCCCAGCTTTTGCCCTGGCGTGCAACGGCTGTGTGCAGCTTTTCCAAGCAGCAAGAGCACTGAGAAGTGAAAGCGATTGTGAAGGAGCTCTTTGGCTGCTCGTGTGCTCTTCGCTGCACTGCGCCGCTCGCAAGCGGCTTCGTTCTTCGGCGTCTGCCGTCCGGAGAGAGCTGAACTGCAGCGGTCAGTTGCAGCTCTGCCCAACAGCGCGCTCTCAGTTCTGCGGACAAGCACGCCCTGTTGCCTTGGCTCCGAGTGCAAAGTCCCTAGCGAGCACTCACTCAGTGCAATGCACCCAGAAAGACGCTCTCGCTCGTCTTTCAAGGAGCGATTCCTAACAGCAGAAGCAGCAGAGGCACAAACAGGATGACGAGAAGGGACAATGTAGAACACGTCTCTGTCCTGGCACATTGTCGTGTGCGATACGTCCCTCCGGGTCTTCGGTCCTTGCGAAGCTCTATGTACTGCGAGCGCAGCTACTTGAAGCTGAGACGGACCGCGGAGCTAGCAGCGAATTCGGAGAGCGCTAAGCACGAAGTCAAGAAGCGAGACGTGTCCCTGCAACGCGGTGCTAAGAGCAGCTTCCTGGCGGCGGGGGCGAGCCCCGGCCACAAGACATTCTCGTCCTAGCAACGGATCTCTGTGAAGGGCGTAGGCGAAAAGCTTTCGATTTCCATTCGAACTGCGAGAAAGGCAGACTGTTACACGGAGCTCTGAGAACAAAGGTGCACGCCCTAGGCGGGCTTGGGCAGAAGCAGCGTTCTCGAGCTCTTGGCTGCCCGCACACTGCTGGGTATTTGGCGCCCCTGCGGCGGCTTCTGGCCGCCGGCAAGTGAAAGCGGAGCCAGGCGTGGGCGAGGGCGAGGGCGGTGAACGAAGCGGCAAAAGCGCCGTGCTTGTGTGCACCACGTTAGAGGCTACTAGGAGAGCAAGGTGGTTGACTCTCGCTTGCCTTCCCAAGTGCCCTTAGCAGTCGGAAGGAGCAAGCTGAAGCACTGCTGCTTGTGCTGCTCCTTGGTTCCCTTGCAGCCCGCTCTGAAAGCATTGGCGGTCGCTTCTAGGCGCCGAGTTGCACACACACAGCACCACGCTAAGTGCCACGGAGAAGGGAAATCCAGAGTGCAGCGAGGAGCTTGACGTGGCTTACGTGCAGTAAGGAGAAGGTGAACCTAAGCACAGCCTCTTCAATCTGGCCGCCTCTGCTCTGGTTGCAACTTTTGCAAGTCAGCAAAGGGAGACGCGAGTATGTAGAACGGAGGGCAGCTAGACGCCGTGTGTTATGCGCCCTTTCAGGGCTGCTGACCGCGGGCTACTTTAAGAACGCCTTCTTCGTCCTCGCGTCCTTCTCGCTTCGCTCTAGCTGCAAGGAGTACAGCACAGCGAAGGAGTGAGGACGGGCACTGCCCCAGCTTTTGCCCTGGCGTGCAACGGCTGTGTGCTGCTTTTCCAAGCAGCAAGAGCACTGAGAAGTGAAAGCGATTGTGAAGGAGCTCTTTGGCTGCTCGTGTGCTCTTCGCTGCACTGCGCTGCTCGCAAGCGGCTTCGTTCTTCGGCGTCTGCCGTCCGGAGAGAGCTGAACTCCAGCGGTCAGTTTCAGCTCTGCCCAACAGCGCGCTCTCAGTTCTGCGGACAAGCACGCCCTGTTGCCTTGGCTCCGAGTGCAAAGTCCCTAGCGAGCACTCACTCAGTGCAATGCACCCAGAAAGACGCTCTCGCTCGTCTTTCAAGGAGCGACTCCTAACAGCAGAAGCAGCAGAGGCACAAACTGGATGACGAGAAGGGACAATGTAGAACACGTCTCTGTCCTGGCACATTGTCGTGTGCGATACGTCCCTCCGGGTCTTCGGTCCTTGCGAAGCTCTATGTACTGCGAGCGCAGCTACTTGAAGCTGAGACGGACCGCGGAGCTAGCAGCGAATTCGGAGAGCGCTAAGCACGAAGTCAAGAAGCGAGACGTGTCCCTGCAACGCGGTGCTAAGAGCAGCTTCCTCGCGGCGGGGGCGAGCTCCGGCCACAAGACATTCTCGTCCTAGCAACGGATCTCTGTGAAGGGCGTAGGCGAAAAGCTTTCGATTTCCATTCGAACTGCGAGAAAGGCAGACTGTTACACGGAGCTCTGAGAACAAAGGTGCACGCCCTAGGCGGGCTTGGGCAGAAGCAGCGTTCTCGAGCTCTTGGCTGCCCGCACACTGCTGGGTATGTGGCGCCCCTGTGGCGGCTTCTGGCCGCCGGCAAGTGAAAGCGGAGCAAGGCGTGGGCGAGGGCGAGGGCGGTGAACGAAGCGGCTATGTGCCGTGCTTGTGTGCACCACGTTAGAGGCTACTAGGAGAGGAAGGTGGTTGACTCTCGCTTGCCTTCCCAAGTGCCCTTAGCAGTCGGAAGGAGCAAGCTGAAGCACTGCTGCTTGTGCTGCTCCTTGGTTCCCTTGCAGCCCGCTCTGAAAGCATTGGCGATCGCTTCTAGGCGCCGAGTTGCACACACACAGCACCACGCTAAGTGCCACGGAGAAGGGAAATCCAGAGTGCAGCGAGGAGCTTGACGTGGCTTACGTGCAGTAAGGAGAAGGTGAACCTAAGCACAGCCTCTTCAATCTGGCCGCCTCTGCTCTGGTTGCAACTTTTGCAAGTCAGCAAAGGGAGACGCGAGTATGTAGAACGGAGGGCAGCTAGACGCCGTGTGTTATGCGCCCTTTCAGGGCTGCTGACAAGGGGCTACTTTAAGAACGCCTTCTTCGTCCTCGCGTCCTTCTCGCTTCGCTCTAGCTGCAAGGAGTACAGCACAGCGAAGGTGTGAGGACGGGCACTGCCCCAGCTTTTGCCCTGGCGTGCAACGGCTGTGTGCTGCTTTTCCAAGCAGCAAGAGCACTGAGAAGTGAAAGCGATTGTGAAGGAGCTCTTTGGCTGCTCGTGTGCTCTTCGCTGCACTGCGCCGCTCGCAAGCGGCTTCGTTCTTCGGCGTCTGCCGTCCGGAGAGAGCTGAACTGCAGCGGTCAGTTTCAGCTCTGCCCAACAGCGCGCTCTCAGTTCTGCGGACAAGCACGCCCTGTTGCCTTGGCTCCGAGTGCAAAGTCCCTAGCGAGCACTCACTCAGTGCAATGCACCCAGAAAGACGCTCTCGCTCGTCTTTCAAGGAGCGACTCCTAACAGCAGAAGCAGCAGAGGCACAAACTGGATGACGAGAAGGGACAATGTAGAACACGTCTCTGTCCTGGCACATTGTCGTGTGCGATACGTCCCTCCGGGTCTTCGGTCCTTGCGAAGCTCTATGTACTGCGAGCGCAGCTACTTGAAGCTGAGACGGACCGCGGAGCTAGCAGCGAATTCGGAGAGCGCTAAGCACGAAGTCAAGAAGCGAGACGTGTCCCTGCAACGCGGTGCTAAGAGCAGCTTCCTGGCGGCGGGGGCGAGCCCCGGCCACAAGACATTCTCGTCCTAGCAACGGATCTCTGTGAAGGGCGTAGGCGAAAAGCTTTCGATTTCCATTCGAACTGCGAGAAAGGCAGACTGTTACACGGAGCTCTGAGAACAAAGGTGCACGCCCTAGGCGGGCTTGGGCAGAAGCAGCGTTCTCGAGCTCTTGGCTGCCCGCACACTGCTGGGTATTTGGCGCCCCTGCGGCGGCTTCTGGCCGCCGGCAAGTGAAAGCGGAGCCAGGCGTGGGCGAGGGCGAGGGCGGTGAACGAAGCGGCAAAAGCGCCGTGCTTGTGTGCACCACGTTAGAGGCTACTAGGAGAGCAAGGTGGTTGACTCTCGCTTGCCTTCCCAAGTGCCCTTAGCAGTCGGAAGGAGCAAGCTGAAGCACTGCTGATTGTGCTGCTCCTTGATTCCCTTGCAGCCCGCTGTGAAAGCATTGGCGGTCACTTCTAGGCGCCGAGTTGCACACACACAGCACCACGCTAAGTGCCGCGGAGAAGGGAAATCCAGAGTGCAGCGAGGAGCTTGACGTGGCTTACGTGCAGTAAGGAGAAGGTGAACCTAAGCACAGCCTCTTCAATCTGGCCGCCTCTGCTCTGGTTGCAACTTTTGCAAGTCAGCAAAGGGAGACGCGAGTATGTAGAACGGAGGGCAGCTAGACGCCGTGTGTTATGCGCCCTTTCAGGGCTGCTGCCAGGGGGCTACTTTAAGAACGCCTTCTTCGTCCTCGCGTCCTTCTCGCTTCGCTCTAGCTGTAAGGAGTACAGCACAGCGAAGGAGTGAGGACGGGCACTGCCCCAGCTTTTGCCCTGGCGTGCAACGGCTGTGTGCTGCTTTTCCAAGCAGCAAGAGCACTGAGAAGTGAAAGCGATTGTGAAGGAGCTCTTTGGCTGCTCGTGTGCTCTTCGCTGCACTGCGCCGCTCGCAAGCGGCTTCGTTCTTCGGCGTCTGCCGTCCGGAGAGAGCTGAACTCCAGCGGTCAGTTTCAGCTCTGCCCAACAGCGCGCTCTCAGTTCTGCGGGCAAGCACGCCCTGTTGCCTTGGCTCCGAGTGCAAAGTCCCTAGCGAGCACTCACTCAGTGCAATGCACCCAGAAAGACGCTCTCGCTCGTCTTTCAAGGAGCGACTCCTAACAGCAGAAGCAGCAGAGGCACAAACTGGATGACGAGAAGGGACAATGTAGAACACGTCTCTGTCCTGGCACATTGTCGTGTGCGATACGTCCCTCCGGGTCTTCGGTCCTTGCGAAGCTCTATGTACTGCGAGCGCAGCTACTTGAAGCTGAGACGGACCGCGGAGCTAGCAGCGAATTCGGAGAGCGCTAAGCACGAAGTCAAGAAGCGAGACGTGTCCCTGCAACGCGGTGCTAAGAGCAGCTTCCTCGCGGCGGGGGCGAGCTCCGGCCACAAGACATTCTCGTCCTAGCAACGGATCACTGTGAAGGGCGTAGGCGAAAAGCTTTCGATTTCCATTCGAACTGCGAGAAAGGCAGACTGTTACACGGAGCTCTGAGAACAAAGGTGCACGCCCTAGGCGGGCTTGGGCAGAAGCAGCGTTCTCGAGCTCTTGGCTGCCCGCACACTGCTGGGTATGTGGCGCCCCTGCGGCGGCTTCTGGCCGCCGGCAAGTGAAAGCGGAGCAAGGCGTGGGCGAGGGCGAGGGCGGTGAACGAAGCGGCTATGTGCCGTGCTTGTGTGCACCACGTTAGAGGCTACTAGGAGAGGAAGGTGGTTGACTCTCGCTTGCCTTCCCAAGTGCCCTTAGCAGTCGGAAGGAGCAAGCTGAAGCACTGCTGCTTGTGCTGCTCCTTGGTTCCCTTGCAGCCCGCTCTGAAAGCATTGGCGGTCACTTCTAGGCGCCGAGTTGCACACACACAGCACCACGCTAAGTGCCGCGGAGAAGGGAAATCCAGAGTGCAGCGAGGAGCTTGACGTGGCTTACGTGCAGTAAGGAGAAGGTGAACCTAAGCACAGCCTCTTCAATCTGGCCGCCTCTGCTCTGGTAGCAACTTTTGCAAGTCAGCAAAGGGAGACGCGAGTATGTAGAGCGGAGGGCAGCTAGACGCCTAGTGTTATGCGCCCTTTCAGGGCTGCTGCCAGGGGGCTACTTTAAGAGCGCCTTGTCCTTCTTCTTCGCGTCCATCTGGCTTCGCTTTAGCTGCAAGGAGTACAGCACAGCGAAGGCGTGAGGACGGGCACTGCCCCAGCTTTTGCCCTGGCCTGCCTGTGCTCCGCCTTTAGCTGCACACCAGAACAATGGCATTTTTTTCCCGCAAGGTAAAAAGGGTTTTAGTGTAGCCTTAGGAATGGCAAGTGCCTAGGCATTAAGTTGAGCGACCACGTATGAGGGAGTTTTTAGAGGTTTCCTCCCCCATGGCGCAGGTTTATTCTCATTTTCGTGCTGAACTGAAAAGTCCGGGCATGGCAAGTCTGCCCTGCCTTGTGCAGAGACGAACACAAATGTGGGGCTATGATCCTCTGTGTTCGGAGCTCTGCTTCCGGGTGTGTGGGCCGCCATGAGCCCGCAGCAGCCGCCGAGGACAGTGTGGATTGTGGATGAGGCTGGGCTGGCCCCCCGCCCCCCCGCTGGTCTGACAGCGGCAGGAGCTGCGTCGGAGCGGCATTGCCTGAGGGCCCCATGGGGGGCGGGGAGAGAGCCGGGAGTGACCCCGAACGACACCGGAAGCGATATCCGTAGGGCCCGGAAGGCCAGCGTTGCCATCGAGTTTGGCCGGTAGGAGGCTTCTAAGGTGCTTTGAAAGGTGGAGCTTCTTTGCTCTAGGACAGTCTGGGAGAGCTGAGGGTGTCCAATCTGGAGAACAGAAGGCTCCAGGGAGACCTTCGAGCCCCTTGCAGTGCCTGCTGGGGCTCCAAGATAGCTGGGGAGGGACTTTGGAAAAGGTTCTGGACTCGCAGGACAAGGGGGAATAGCTTCAAACTGCCAGAGGGCTGGGGTAGATGGGATATTGGAAAGGAATTCTTCCTTGTGTGGGTGCTGAGGCCTGGCACATGTTGCTCAAAGAGGCTGTGTAGGAGCCCCATGGCAGGAAGTGTCCAGGGCCAGGCTGGAGCAGACATGGAGCAACCTGGACTAGTGGAAAAGTGTCCCTGCCCATGTCAGGATGTGGGAAGAAGAGACTCTGTCTCTAAGGTCGCTTCCAGTCCAAACCATTCTGGGATTCTAGGATTCATGGAAGGCCCTTTTCCAAGTGAAGTGTTGTATCTCTTGGCTCCCAGCTTGTAGTTGCCAGTTCTTCTGGAAGCAGGCGTGGCGAAGCAGCTGTGATGAGCCATGGGTTCTCAATAGGACGAGTGTGATATATTTGCAGAGAGGAAGGCTGCAGACAGATCTTCAAGGTCCAGGTAAAATAAGCAAAGGATTGAATAAAAGCCAAAGGTTGGTTGTGTTAGTTTGCTGGCTGTTGAAATGGCCCCAGGTCATTTTCAACATTTCTAATTTGGATTTGTTTGAGTAAAAAATGAATGTGTTACCTCCAGCGTAGGCTCTCCAATGCATCTCCATGTGCTCCCATCTCTTTGTTGTATATCGGGTTCTATTAACTGAAGACAGAATCATAACACAGTAGTAAAACATTTAGAGGCGTAGTTAGCCAGCTTCAGGAGTTTTCAACTCTGCTGTTGACTTTTCTGGTAACTGTAGGCAAGGCAACACAATCCACTTACTCCACTTTCCACTTTCTTTTCCTCTCTGAGGAAAAGATGATATTTTTTTTTTTTTTTCTTCTCATTTTGAAAATAGCCTTGAATGAAGAGAGTTATGCATGTGGCATGTAGGATTCATTACTTTACCTTTCTCTTCTGCTGTCTTTCGCGTACTAGTCTTTTTAAAATTTTTTTGTCGCTGTTCTCCATTCAGTAGGTTTGAAAGAATTCTAATTGTTGAGATGATGGTTCTTTGAAGGCTCACTTAGCCCACCTTTTGGGTGAAGGAAAGAAGAAGACAAGGTCCTCTAGGAAGAGTAAAAAGCATACTTTCAAGAGACATTCAGAGATGTCTGCTGATGCCATGCAATTACCGTGTAATCAGCAGAAATGTGTTGGAAAAACACCCATCAGTGACTTCACAAGAAAGCCACACTCAAGACAGGTAAAGAACAGAAGCATAAAACCCCAAAGGTATGAAATGGACAGATTTTCATTGGGAATGAGCAACTCCTGAATTCTTGGTTCTAGAACTAGGGGCTTGTAATAAATAGACTGTCTCCTTGCCAAACGTAAATTTGGTGTCATGAACTGCTCACTGCCCGTTGAAGTGCAGGGCTAGTAGACTAATATTTGCCATGGCAGGCATATTGTATGGCTTTCCTGTTAAAAAGAAATTGGTTTTGCTCATAGCAATCTAGATATGTACCCAGTCTGACACCTATTTTTTAGGCTATATTTCCAAGTAAATGGCTTCCACGATGATGCAGTAAGTTTATGTCATGAACAGGAATGAAGTGATTGCATGCATCCTTTTTTACCCTAATCCAGCTGCTGAATAATGAGACAGAGACTCTCACTGACGCCAAGGAGTGCCCGTGCTTTTGGGAAAAGCACTGGGCAGATAAAGCCTATTTCCACATTTCTTGCTAGCGTCTCCTTCAAAGTTCATGGGTTTGCTCATCTTTTAGAGCTGTTCTAGATGTCTTTGTAGTTTACATGTACTAAATGTAGCAGGTATTGCTTTCATGGCGTCCTACTAGATTTGAAGTTGGGATCTACTCAGGCTTCAATGTCTCAGAAGAAGCAACGTTGATTCTTTGAATTCCGTTCTTGAACGTGAGAATGCTACTTATGTAGTTAATGAATTAATTAAATCGAATTCACTTGAATGGAAAAATTGTCTTGTTCATGTAGATTTTAACTTGGGAAATTGATATTTGAGTTCTACTTTTCATTGTTGTTGCTTTTCTGTATTGTTTGATTGCACAGATAGCAGATGTACTGACCAAGTATTGTGTGAAACTGGAGGAAATGTCCTTCCTCTTGGCAGCTGATGTTCACAAGCTCATTAACGCTAAGGCCATGGTAAATGTTTTACCTGGGGCAAGATAGCAGTCTGAATATTCCTAGAATGTCTTTCTTTCCCCAGATGAAATTCATTTTTTCTGCCTATCAATCACTGAAATATAGAAGAAATTTCTACTTGGCAGGGTATTGGTTATCATTTGTGTTCTTTTCTCCCCTCATTTTCTGTAGAAGAGACAATCTTTGGTTTGTTTTTGCATGTTGAAGCAGAGGAAGAAGAAGATGAGGAGAGGATTCCTTGTAAAAGTGAAGAAAATGAGCATGCAGAACAGGGACTAAGCATTATGCAGGTAAGCGAGCAAGAGAATAAGTTTGAAAGTGAAGGCAGTTTTGTCCAAAAGAAGGAGGAATAGGACGTCTTTTTGCTGAGAATGAATAGAAAGGTTTTTTGCATTTAGTTTGTATACGAAGCGCACAGGGCTCTAGATCCTTTTGTGGGAAAATGGAGTGTGTAAAGTTGCCAATCATTTTGGAGCGAATTTGGAGGGTGAATTTGGGGTGCCAGGTGAATTTTGGGTCGAATTCTGGGGATTTGGGGTTTCCCAGGTGAATTTCTGAGGTGAAAAGGTTCAAAAAGGTTTTTTTTTGAAAGCAAGTTAAAGCCAGAAGGTTATTGAAAATTAATAGATGTGATGCAAGTAGGTAATATGCAGACGATACACAGCGAGACAAATCATGGGAAAAATACAGTGGTAACACATGAGTGTGTGAGGATGGGATCAGTATAGCTAAGGCTCAGTTGAAGCTGAATTTGGAAAAGCATGCCAAAACTAAGAATAATAAAGGCACCTACGGGTATTTCAGTGGGAAAAGGAAGATGAAAAGAAACCTATCACACCTCCCCTATTCCCCCCCCCCCCACCCCCATAAGCCAGACAGGACTAGTGACAACAGACAAGGAGAAGGCTGAGGTACTCAACAAGTGTTGGTCTCAATTTTTACTGCCAGTCACTATTTCCACATCTCTCAGGTTATTGGACTGGTGGACTTGATTCTAACCCATAGTAGCAGGTCAGCTTTCAGACCACTTGAGGAACCTGAGCATGCAAGACCATGGCACCCACCCAGAGGCATGTCAGGGCCCTGAGAGAACTGGCAGCTGTAGTTGCTAAGGTGCTTCCTCCATCATATTTGAGAAATCAAGGCAACCAGCTGAAGTCTCCAGACACTGTGTTGTATTGACTCCAATCCTCTTGGTCTTTTTTGTAAATCTTAGAGCTCTGAGTCAATTTCTGCAGAGGATTCCCAATGCAGTTTCAAAAATGGAATCTTTGTTACTGGTCCTCATGTTGATCTTGGATATTTCCATTTTCTGCACTCCTTTATTTTCGAAACATTTGTAATGACTGAAAAGAAAGCTGAGACGAGGCATTATGCTCTTTCCAGTGATAGAAATGGACCTGTATTCTTTTCAGACAAATATATTTTTGCTGTGTCTAAGCACATGTGCATACCTGTGTTTGATTTATGTGTCCAGGTTTTGGCAGTGGGGCAGCCACAGGGCCGTCCTGTGACAATGGCCCAGGTGCTGCCCCGTCCCGCTTTCTTCCAACTGGCTCCACTTCAGGATGTCCTCCCTGCTGAGAGAAGAGGCCGGGACAGCACCTTTAGAAATGTGACTTTCTGGGTTTTTTTTGTTTCGTTTTGTTTTGTTATTTTTAAAGTTACTAAAAACCTTCACCCTGATTTTTTGTGTTGGGTTTGGGGCTTTTTTTTTCAGTTTTGGGTGGGTTTTTTGGTGGGCTTTTTTGGGGGCTTTTTTTGTCTCTTTGGGGATTATTGGTTGGGGGGTTTTGTGTGTTTGTTTGGTCTGCTTTTTTTGTTTGTTTTTTTATTACGGTTTTGTAGAGTTTTTTTAAGCAAATTGATTGGAAAACTGAATAGTCCTCCACTATAGTCTCCTGGATTCACCTGAGACTCTTCCTAGGCATCTCCCTGATCTTTTTTGCAATGAGTCTCACATCATTCTCCTGAAGAAACTGTCTGCTTATGGTTTGCATGGGTGGGCTGTTTGCTGGGTGACAAACTGGGTGATGGCCAGGCCCACAGAGTGGTGGGAAATAGAGTTCATCCAGCTGGTCCCCAAGGCTCAGTCTTGGGCCCAGTCCTGTTTAATATCTTGCTCAGTGATCTGGACAAGGGGATAGAGTACACGCCCAGGAAGTTCACAGATGATGCAAAGTTGGCTGGTAGCGTTTTTTTTCTTCTGGAGGACAGCAGGCTCTGCTTCTTCTTCCTCCTGTTCCGAGGTCGCTGCTCCCTCTTCATCCCTCATTAAGTGTGCTGATTTTGTCACTTGGATGAGAAAACAAACAATTTTAGCAACAATACTGGTGGCAGGGTACAAGAAAGGAAGAGTTCACATGAATCCCCCCCCCAACAACAGACAATACCTGATGGCTCCTCTGCCCAGCTTACTGACTACACCGGAACCCATTGTCCCCCAAAGATACTCCCTTCTCCCTGCCCCCAGCCATGATGTGAGATGGAATAGAATAACTAAGATTAAGATTCTCCCTATATAACTCCATCATACTTCGATTCTGGGAAAAACAAATCTTGAAGTTCTATCATTTCAGATCATTTGAATTTGAATTGGCATACTAAAAAGTCTAGCCAGAAACTCATGACAATATTAATAGCCCATTCTAGAATGTCCGAGATGATAGACACTTCTTTCAAGAGAATGTGATACCTCACGTGACTTCTCCAGAATTTAAATGAACAGCGGGAGTAGTCTACAAGATTCTTGCTGCCATCTGGATTTCCTGGTTTTTGGCTGGTCTATGTAAGCCAACCAGCTTTTCAGCAGAGGGAATATTAGTGTGATACTTGATGGTATGTGAGATGGAACACAGTAATTTATGGCTTTTTGCATAGTGATGAAGCTGTAAAGAAAGCTCCGTAATGCTCTGACAAGGAGGCTGCTGGACTTCAAGCAGCAAAGGCCCAAAACGAACCAGTGAAAAGGTGTCATTGAAAAAAAAAAAAAAAAAAAAAAAAAAGCCAGGTGGGGAGCAAAGTGATACTTAAGGGCAGTTTACTGAAAGAGGAAATCTAGTGAAAAAAAGGTCCAAGAGTGAAGGAATAACAGGGAAAATGAAACTAAGGAAGGAAATCAATCTCAGCTAATCATTTCAGAAGCTAACAAGTTGTCATTGCAATGATGCATAAAGTGAGAAATTATAAATATGTCTGCGCCAAAATCTGAATTATGAACTTTATTGCATTCTGTCTTTCACGGAATCATACAACAGTCTGTGATTAAAGATCACCTAGTCCTACTTCCTTGCCAGGTAGATCTTACAGTAGATCAAATTGCTCAAGACTAGCCAAACTGATAAGGAGCACTCTCAATGATGGGGCATCCACAACTTCTCTGGAACAGCCGTTTGAGTGTCTCACCAGCTTCATTGTAGAAAAGCTTTTCCTTTTAGCCAATCTAAACCTAGTCTCAGTTTGAAAGCATGTCCCCTTGTCCTTTCTCTGCAAACCTTCCTAAAAAGTCTTTCTCCATTGGTCTTATACCCTCTTTACATATTCAAAGGCCACAATACTGTCTCTCCAGAAACCTCTCTTCTCCAGGCTAAAAGATCCTATTTTTCACAAGAACCAGGTCATAAACTGAAATGGAAGACATCTCAGGAGATCAGATCATCCAACAGCTCAGCGTAAGAATAGCTCTGAAGTCAGATCAACTAGCTTAGGGCTGTGTCTGTTTGAATTTTGAAAATTAGCAGGACTTGAAATGCTTCAAGGAAGAGAACTCTGGGTGGCTCCAGAAACAGCCTGAGAAACTCGAGCAAACTCGAAACCTCAGAAACTACCACTGCTTTCTCTCCCTCAGCCCAAGCAGTCCCAAAGAAGAAGTGTTCCCAGCAGGCTGGGATAGCACGCATATACACTACATATACATGACAGGCATCGCCAGCAGCCACATCCTGCTCCTTTCTGTGGCTGGCAAGAGTGAGACTGGATGTTTACATGTGGGCAACCTGGGTCCCTCCAGCAGCTCACACACTCAGCCTGCCCAGTGACCCCACTGAATTCCAGTATTCGCAGTGTGCCAAGGCCACAGCACTACTCCGCTTGCTGGCACAGACCATCACACGCCTCCTAAATCAGTCAGGACTCCCCTGGTCCCACAGCCAGCACCCCACTTGCTCTCCCCCAGGCCACTGCCATTGTTCACCAACTTCTCCACTTTGATCTTTGCTGGTGCTCTCAACACTGGCACACCCAGATGTTCTGCAGCTGTTGTCTCCTGGTGGAAAGGACTTGTAAAGCCGTGTTTCCACACAGGACTTCCACAACCTTTCAAAGCAACCTTTTCTGGGGTATGAACAATCTCATTCAAATGTCAACATTTCTTTTCCCATATGTGAAATCAGAATTTCCTTCTTCCGGGCATGCCCAAAACAAGGCACAAACTACATTGTGCCTTCTGTTTCACATGCTGAGTCGTTTGTAAACAATGCTAGGAGAATACCTGTTTTGATCCAAGCTAATCTCTGGCCCTTATAGTGCTTTCGGTAGTTAGTTTTGCTTTGCTATTTACTTGATGTCCCATTGAATTGTTGAATCATAAACAGACTATCTGTCTGTATAGCAGCATAGCAGTGATGAATAAATGCAAGAGAAGGAGCAAGGTGATTGTTTGCTAGACTCTTCCTAGAAACTGAGAAATCTGTTACTTAATGCTGACCACAGCAGATGGAGGAAGCATCCTACATGATGTCAAAGCAATGAAGCTGTAATCACTTTTATGATTACAGTCAAGGCACTGCTTTTGCCACCATAAGTGGAGTGCAGGGAATCTTAAAAGACGACACTCTAACTGTTGTCCATGCTCACTGAGAAAATAATGCTTTTACAGCAGAGCAGGTCTCACCGCAGCTAAATCATGGCTTCAACTGTACACCGCCTTCAAAAAAGCCCACAAAAACACAAATGAAAGGATTTGGAACCCAAGGGAATCTCGGATTGTGACATCAGCTCACTTTGGATTCTTTCCAAAGTCTCAATTCCATTTTCTTCCCAGCCAATTATCCCACCTAACCTGAGATGTAACTTATGGATATCTAACACATCTAGTTACCTTAGAATTAGATTGCCACTAGGCAAAAAGACAGAAACAAGCAGTTAAGTTCAGACTGAAACCAAGGGTGTTTAGAACAGCAATACTTGGACGTAACTATTCTTGATCAAACCAAAACTTTTAGGACTTACCCATGTATTTTTGGAGGTGGAAAAAGTCCCTAGGGAGCTCACACTCAGTGCCTGGAGAGACGCTCTCGCTGGTTTTTCAAGGACCGATTCGTCACAGCAGAGGCAGCAGAGCACAAGATGGCCGAAGAGAAGGGGCAGTGTAGAATTCTCGGTCTGTCTCTGTCTCCACTCAGTGTAGAACGTCCTTGTCCTGGCACATTGTCGTGTGCGATATGTCCCTCCGGGTCTTCGGTCCTTGCGAAGCTCTATGTACTGCGAGCGCAGCTACTTGAAGCTGAGACGGACCGCGGAGCTAGCAGCGAATTCGGAGAGCGCTAAGCACGAAGTCAAGAAGCGAGACGTGTCCCTGCAACGCGGTGCTAAGAGCAGCTTCCTGGCGGCGGGGGCGAGCTCCGGCCACAAGACATTCTCGTCCTAGCAACGGATCTCTGTGAAGGGCGTAGGCGAAAAGCTTTCGATTTCCATTCGAACTGCGAGAAAGGCAGACTGTTACACGGAGCTCTGAGAACAAAGGTGCACGCCCTAGGCGGGCTTGGGCAGAAGCAGCGTTCTCGAGCTCTTGGCTGCCGGCACACTGCTGGGTATGTGGCGCCCCTGCGGCGGCTTCTGGCCGCCGGCAAGTGAAAGCGGAGCCAGGCGTGGGCGAGGGCGGTGAACGAAGCGGCTATGTGCCGTCCTTGTGTGCACCACGTTAGAGGCTACTAGGAGAGGAAGGTGGTTGACTCTCGCTTGCCTTCCCAAGTGCCCTTAGCAGTCGGAAGGAGCAAGCTGAAGCACTGCTGCTTGTGCTGCTCCTTGGTTCCCTTGCAGCCCGCTCTGAAAGCATTGGCAGTCGCTTCTAGGCGCCGAGTTGCACACACACAGCACCACGCTAAGTGCCGCGGAGAAGGGAAATCCAGAGTGCAGCGAGGAGCTTGACGTGGCTTACGTGCAGTAAGGAGAAGGTGAACCTAAGCACAGCCTCTTCAATCTGGCCGCCTCTGCTCTGGTTTCAACTTTTGCAAGTCAGCAAAGGGAGACGCGAGTATGTAGAACGGAGGGCAGCTAGACGCCGTGTGTTATGCGCCCTTTCAGGGCTGCTGACAAGGGGCTACTTTAAGAACGCCTTCTTCGTCCTCGCGTCCTTCTCGCTTCGCTCTAGCTGCAAGGAGTACAGCACAGCGAAGGAGTGAGGACGGGCACTGCCCCAGCTTTTGCCCTGGCGTGCAACGGCTGTGTGCTGCTTTTCCAAGCAGCAAGAGCACTGAGAAGTGAAAGCGATTGTGAAGGAGCTCTTTGGCTGCTCGTGTGCTCTTCGCTGCACTGCGCCGCTCGCAAGCGGCTTCGTTCTTCGGCGTCTGCCGTCCGGAGAGAGCTGAACTGCAGCGGTCAGTTTCAGCTCTGCCCAACAGCGCGCTCTCAGTTCTGCGGACAAGCACGCCCTGTTGCCTTGGCTCCGAGTGCAAAGTCCCTAGCGAGCACTCACTCAGTGCAATGCACCCAGAAAGACGCTCTCGCTCGTCTTTCAAGGAGCGACTCCTAACAGCAGAAGCAGCAGAGGCACAAACTGGATGACGAGAAGGGACAATGTAGAACACGTCTCTGTCCTGGCACATTGTCGTGTGCGATACGTCCCTCCGGGTCTTCGGTCCTTGCGAAGCTCTATGTACTGCGAGCGCAGCTACTTGAAGCTGAGACGGACCGCGGAGCTAGCAGCGAATTCGGAGAGCGCTAAGCACGAAGTCAAGAAGCGAGACGTGTCCCTGCAACGCGGTGCTAAGAGCAGCTTCCTGGCGGCGGGGGCGAGCCCCGGCCACAAGACATTCTCGTCCTGGCAACGGATCTCTGTGAAGGGCGTAGGCGAAAAGCTTTCGTTTTCCATTCGAACTGCGAGAGACGCAGACGGTTACACGGAGCTCTGAGAACAAAGGTGCACGCCCTAGGCTGGCTTGGGCAGAAGAAGCGTTCTCGAGCTCTTGGCTGCCCGCACACTGCTGGGTATGTGGCGCCCCTGCAGCGGCTTCTGGCCGCCGGCAAGTGAAAGCGGAGCCAGGCGTGGGCGAGGGCGAGGGCGGTGAACGAAGCGGCTATGTGCCGTGCTTGTGTGCACCACGTTAGAGGCTACTAGGAGAGGAAGGTGGTTGACTCTCGCTTGCCTTCCCAAGTGCCCTTAGCAGTCGGAAGGAGCAAGCTGAAGCACTGCTGCTTGTGCTGCTCCTTGGTTCCCTTGCAGCCCGCTGTGAAAGCATTGGCAGTCGCTTCTAGGCGCCGAGTTGCACACACACAGCACCACGCTAAGTGCCGCGGAGAAGGGAAATCCAGAGTGCAGCGAGGAGCTTGACGTGGCTTACGTGCAGTAAGGAGAAGGTGAACCTAAGCACAGCCTCTTCAATCTGGCCGCCTCTGCTCTGGTTGCAACTTTTGCAAGTCAGCAAAGGGAGACGCGAGTATGTAGAACGGAGGGCAGCTAGACGCCGTGTGTTATGCGCCCTTTCAGGGCTGCTGCCAGGGGGCTACTTTAAGAACGCCTTCTTCGTCCTCGCGTCCTTCTCGCTTCGCTCTAGCTGTAAGGAGTACAGCACAGCGAAGGAGTGAGGACGGGCACTGCCCCAGCTTTTGCCCTGGCGTGCAACGGCTGTGTGCTGCTTTTCCAAGCAGCAAGAGCACTGAGAAGTGAAAGCGATTGTGAAGGAGCTCTTTGGCTGCTCGTGTGCTCTTCGCTGCACTGCGCTGCTCGCAAGCGGCTTCGTTCTTCGGCGTCTGCCGTCCGGAGAGAGCTGAACTGCAGCGGTCAGTTTCAGCTCTGCCCAACAGCGCGCTCTCAGTTCTGCGGACAAGCACGCCCTGTTGCCTTGGCTCCGAGTGCAAAGTCCCTAGCGAGCACTCACTCAGTGCAATGCACCCAGAAAGACGCTCTCGCTCGTCTTTCAAGGAGCGACTCCTAACAGCAGAAGCAGCAGAGGCACAAACTGGATGACGAGAAGGGACAATGTAGAACACGTCTCTGTCCTGGCACATTGTCGTGTGCGATACGTCCCTCCGGGTCTTCGGTCCTTGCGAAGCTCTATGTACTGCGAGCGCAGCTACTTGAAGCTGAGACGGACCGCGGAGCTAGCAGCGAATTCGGAGAGCGCTAAGCACGAAGTCAAGAAGCGAGACGTGTCCCTGCAACGCGGTGCTAAGAGCAGCTTCCTCGCGGCGGGGGCGAGCTCCGGCCACAAGACATTCTCGTCCTAGCAACGGATCACTGTGAAGGGCGTAGGCGAAAAGCTTTCGATTTCCATTCGAACTGCGAGAAAGGCAGACTGTTACACGGAGCTCTGAGAACAAAGGTGCACGCCCTAGGCGGGCTTGGGCAGAAGCAGCGTTCTCGAGCTCTTGGCTGCCCGCACACTGCTGGGTATGTGGCGCCCCTGCGGCGGCTTCTGGCCGCCGGCAAGTGAAAGCGGAGCAAGGCGTGGGCGAGGGCGAGGGCGGTGAACGAAGCGGCTATGTGCCGTGCTTGTGTGCACCACGTTAGAGGCTACTAGGAGAGGAAGGTGGTTGACTCTCGCTTGCCTTCCCAAGTGCCCTTAGCAGTCGGAAGGAGCAAGCTGAAGCACTGCTGCTTGTGCTGCTCCTTGGTTCCCTTGCAGCCCGCTCTGAAAGCATTGGCGGTCACTTCTAGGCGCCGAGTTGCACACACACAGCACCACGCTAAGTGCCGCGGAGAAGGGAAATCCAGAGTGCAGCGAGGAGCTTGACGTGGCTTACGTGCAGTAAGGAGAAGGTGAACCTAAGCACAGCCTCTTCAATCTGGCCGCCTCTGCTCTGGTAGCAACTTTTGCAAGTCAGCAAAGGGAGACGCGAGTATGTAGAGCGGAGGGCAGCTAGACGCCTAGTGTTATGCGCCCTTTCAGGGCTGCTGCCAGGGGGCTACTTTAAGAGCGCCTTGTCCTTCTTCTTCGCGTCCATCTGGCTTCGCTTTAGCTGCAAGGAGTACAGCACAGCGAAGGCGTGAGGACGGGCACTGCCCCAGCTTTTGCCCTGGCCTGCCTGTGCTCCGCCTTTAGCTGCACACCAGAACAATGGCATTTTTTTCCCGCAAGGTAAAAAGGGTTTTAGTGTAGCCTTAGGAATGGCAAGTGCCTAGGCATTAAGTTGAGCGACCACGTATGAGGGAGTCTTTAGAGGTTTCCTCCCCCATGGCGCAGGTTTATTCTCATTTTCGTGCTGAACTGAAAAGTCCGGGCATGGCAAGTCTGCCCTGCCTTGTGCAGAGACGAACACAAATGTGGGGCTATGATCCTCTGTGTTCGGAGCTCTGCTTCCGGGTGTGTGGGCCGCCATGAGCCCGCAGCAGCCGCCGAGGACAGTGTGGATTGTGGATGAGGCTGGGCTGGCCCCCCGCCCCCCCGCTGGTCTGACAGCGGCAGGAGCTGCGTCGGAGCGGCATTGCCTGAGGGCCCCATGGGGGGCGGGGAGAGAGCCGGGAGTGACCCCGAACGACACCGGAAGCGATATCCGTAGGGCCCGGAAGGCCAGCGTTGCCATCGAGTTTGGCCGGTAGGAGGCTTCTAAGGTGCTTTGAAAGGTGGAGCTTCTTTGCTCTAGGACAGTCTGGGAGAGCTGAGGGTGTCCAATCTGGAGAACAGAAGGCTCCAGGGAGACCTTCGAGCCCCTTGCAGTGCCTGCTGGGGCTCCAAGATAGCTGGGGAGGGACTTTGGAAAAGGTTCTGGACTCGCAGGACAAGGGGGAATAGCTTCAAACTGCCAGAGGGCTGGGGTAGATGGGATATTGGAAAGGAATTCTTCCTTGTGTGGGTGCTGAGGCCTGGCACATGTTGCTCAAAGAGGCTGTGTAGGAGCCCCATGGCAGGAAGTGTCCAGGGCCAGGCTGGAGCAGACATGGAGCAACCTGGACTAGTGGAAAAGTGTCCCTGCCCATGTCAGGATGTGGGAAGAAGAGACTCTGTCTCTAAGGTCGCTTCCAGTCCAAACCATTCTGGGATTCTAGGATTCATGGAAGGCCCTTTTCCAAGTGAAGTGTTGTATCTCTTGGCTCCCAGCTTGTAGTTGCCAGTTCTTCTGGAAGCAGGCGTGGCGAAGCAGCTGTGATGAGCCATGGGTTCTCAATAGGACGAGTGTGATATATTTGCAGAGAGGAAGGCTGCAGACAGATCTTCAAGGTCCAGGTAAAATAAGCAAAGGATTGAATAAAAGCCAAAGGTTGGTTGTGTTAGTTTGCTGGCTGTTGAAATGGCCCCAGGTCATTTTCAACATTTCTAATTTGGATTTGTTTGAGTAAAAAATGAATGTGTTACCTCCAGCGTAGGCTCTCCAATGCATCTCCATGTGCTCCCATCTCTTTGTTGTATATCGGGTTCTATTAACTGAAGACAGAATCATAACACAGTAGTAAAACATTTAGAGGCGTAGTTAGCCAGCTTCAGGAGTTTTCAACTCTGCTGTTGACTTTTCTGGTAACTGTAGGCAAGGCAACACAATCCACTTACTCCACTTTCCACTTTCTTTTCCTCTCTGAGGAAAAGATGATATTTTTTTTTTTTTTTTTTTCTTCTCATTTTGAAAATAGCCTTGAATGAAGAGAGTTATGCATGTGGCATGTAGGATTCATTACTTTACCTTTCTCTTCTGCTGTCTTTCGCGTACTAGTCTTTTTAAAATTTTTTTGTCGCTGTTCTCCATTCAGTAGGTTTGAAAGAATTCTAATTGTTGAGATGATGGTTCTTTGAAGGCTCACTTAGCCCACCTTTTGGGTGAAGGAAAGAAGAAGACAAGGTCCTCTAGGAAGAGTAAAAAGCATACTTTCAAGAGACATTCAGAGATGTCTGCTGATGCCATGCAATTACCGTGTAATCAGCAGAAATGTGTTGGAAAAACACCCATCAGTGACTTCACAAGAAAGCCACACTCAAGACAGGTAAAGAACAGAAGCATAAAACCCCAAAGGTATGAAATGGACAGATTTTCATTGGGAATGAGCAACTCCTGAATTCTTGGTTCTAGAACTAGGGGCTTGTAATAAATAGACTGTCTCCTTGCCAAACGTAAATTTGGTGTCATGAACTGCTCACTGCCCGTTGAAGTGCAGGGCTAGTAGACTAATATTTGCCATGGCAGGCATATTGTATGGCTTTCCTGTTAAAAAGAAATTGGTTTTGCTCATAGCAATCTAGATATGTACCCAGTCTGACACCTATTTTTTAGGCTATATTTCCAAGTAAATGGCTTCCACGATGATGCAGTAAGTTTATGTCATGAACAGGAATGAAGTGATTGCATGCATCCTTTTTTACCCTAATCCAGCTGCTGAATAATGAGACAGAGACTCTCACTGACGCCAAGGAGTGCCCGTGCTTTTGGGAAAAGCACTGGGCAGATAAAGCCTATTTCCACATTTCTTGCTAGCGTCTCCTTCAAAGTTCATGGGTTTGCTCATCTTTTAGAGCTGTTCTAGATGTCTTTGTAGTTTACATGTACTAAATGTAGCAGGTATTGCTTTCATGGCGTCCTACTAGATTTGAAGTTGGGATCTACTCAGGCTTCAATGTCTCAGAAGAAGCAACGTTGATTCTTTGAATTCCGTTCTTGAACGTGAGAATGCTACTTATGTAGTTAATGAATTAATTAAATCGAATTCACTTGAATGGAAAAATTGTCTTGTTCATGTAGATTTTAACTTGGGAAATTGATATTTGAGTTCTACTTTTCATTGTTGTTGCTTTTCTGTATTGTTTGATTGCACAGATAGCAGATGTACTGACCAAGTATTGTGTGAAACTGGAGGAAATGTCCTTCCTCTTGGCAGCTGATGTTCACAAGCTCATTAACGCTAAGGCCATGGTAAATGTTTTACCTGGGGCAAGATAGCAGTCTGAATATTCCTAGAATGTCTTTCTTTCCCCAGATGAAATTCATTTTTTCTGCCTATCAATCACTGAAATATAGAAGAAATTTCTACTTGGCAGGGTATTGGTTATCATTTGTGTTCTTTTCTCCCCTCATTTTCTGTAGAAGAGACAATCTTTGGTTTGTTTTTGCATGTTGAAGCAGAGGAAGAAGAAGATGAGGAGAGGATTCCTTGTAAAAGTGAAGAAAATGAGCATGCAGAACAGGGACTAAGCATTATGCAGGTAAGCGAGCAAGAGAATAAGTTTGAAAGTGAAGGCAGTTTTGTCCAAAAGAAGGAGGAATAGGACGTCTTTTTGCTGAGAATGAATAGAAAGGTTTTTTGCATTTAGTTTGTATACGAAGCGCACAGGGCTCTAGATCCTTTTGTGGGAAAATGGAGTGTGTAAAGTTGCCAATCATTTTGGAGCGAATTTGGAGGGTGAATTTGGGGTGCCAGGTGAATTTTGGGTCGAATTCTGGGGATTTGGGGTTTCCCAGGTGAATTTCTGAGGTGAAAAGGTTCAAAAAGGTTTTTTTTTGAAAGCAAGTTAAAGCCAGAAGGTTATTGAAAATTAATAGATGTGATGCAAGTAGGTAATATGCAGACGATACACAGCGAGACAAATCATGGGAAAAATACAGTGGTAACACATGAGTGTGTGAGGATGGGATCAGTATAGCTAAGGCTCAGTTGAAGCTGAATTTGGAAAAGCATGCCAAAACTAAGAATAATAAAGGCACCTACGGGTATTTCAGTGGGAAAAGGAAGATGAAAAGAAACCTATCACACCTCCCCTATTCCCCCCCCCCCCCCACCCCCATAAGCCAGACAGGACTAGTGACAACAGACAAGGAGAAGGCTGAGGTACTCAACAAGTGTTGGTCTCAATTTTTACTGCCAGTCACTATTTCCACATCTCTCAGGTTATTGGACTGGTGGACTTGATTCTAACCCATAGTAGCAGGTCAGCTTTCAGACCACTTGAGGAACCTGAGCATGCAAGACCATGGCACCCACCCAGAGGCATGTCAGGGCCCTGAGAGAACTGGCAGCTGTAGTTGCTAAGGTGCTTCCTCCATCATATTTGAGAAATCAAGGCAACCAGCTGAAGTCTCCAGACACTGTGTTGTATTGACTCCAATCCTCTTGGTCTTTTTTGTAAATCTTAGAGCTCTGAGTCAATTTCTGCAGAGGATTCCCAATGCAGTTTCAAAAATGGAATCTTTGTTACTGGTCCTCATGTTGATCTTGGATATTTCCATTTTCTGCACTCCTTTATTTTCGAAACATTTGTAATGACTGAAAAGAAAGCTGAGACGAGGCATTATGCTCTTTCCAGTGATAGAAATGGACCTGTATTCTTTTCAGACAAATATATTTTTGCTGTGTCTAAGCACATGTGCATACCTGTGTTTGATTTATGTGTCCAGGTTTTGGCAGTGGGGCAGCCACAGGGCCGTCCTGTGACAATGGCCCAGGTGCTGCCCCGTCCCGCTTTCTTCCAACTGGCTCCACTTCAGGATGTCCTCCCTGCTGAGAGAAGAGGCCGGGACAGCACCTTTAGAAATGTGACTTTCTGGGTTTTTTTTGTTTCGTTTTGTTTTGTTATTTTTAAAGTTACTAAAAACCTTCACCCTGATTTTTTGTGTTGGGTTTGGGGCTTTTTTTTTCAGTTTTGGGTGGGTTTTTTGGTGGGCTTTTTTGGGGGCTTTTTTTGTCTCTTTGGGGATTATTGGTTGGGGGGTTTTGTGTGTTTGTTTGGTCTGCTTTTTTTGTTTGTTTTTTTATTACGGTTTTGTAGAGTTTTTTTAAGCAAATTGATTGGAAAACTGAATAGTCCTCCACTATAGTCTCCTGGATTCACCTGAGACTCTTCCTAGGCATCTCCCTGATCTTTTTTGCAATGAGTCTCACATCATTCTCCTGAAGAAACTGTCTGCTTATGGTTTGCATGGGTGGGCTGTTTGCTGGGTGACAAACTGGGTGATGGCCAGGCCCACAGAGTGGTGGGAAATAGAGTTCATCCAGCTGGTCCCCAAGGCTCAGTCTTGGGCCCAGTCCTGTTTAATATCTTGCTCAGTGATCTGGACAAGGGGATAGAGTACACGCCCAGGAAGTTCACAGATGATGCAAAGTTGGCTGGTAGCGTTTTTTTTCTTCTGGAGGACAGCAGGCTCTGCTTCTTCTTCCTCCTGTTCCGAGGTCGCTGCTCCCTCTTCATCCCTCATTAAGTGTGCTGATTTTGTCACTTGGATGAGAAAACAAACAATTTTAGCAACAATACTGGTGGCAGGGTACAAGAAAGGAAGAGTTCACATGAATCCCCCCCCCAACAACAGACAATACCTGATGGCTCCTCTGCCCAGCTTACTGACTACACCGGAACCCATTGTCCCCCAAAGATACTCCCTTCTCCCTGCCCCCAGCCATGATGTGAGATGGAATAGAATAACTAAGATTAAGATTCTCCCTATATAACTCCATCATACTTCGATTCTGGGAAAAACAAATCTTGAAGTTCTATCATTTCAGATCATTTGAATTTGAATTGGCATACTAAAAAGTCTAGCCAGAAACTCATGACAATATTAATAGCCCATTCTAGAATGTCCGAGATGATAGACACTTCTTTCAAGAGAATGTGATACCTCACGTGACTTCTCCAGAATTTAAATGAACAGCGGGAGTAGTCTACAAGATTCTTGCTGCCATCTGGATTTCCTGGTTTTTGGCTGGTCTATGTAAGCCAACCAGCTTTTCAGCAGAGGGAATATTAGTGTGATACTTGATGGTATGTGAGATGGAACACAGTAATTTATGGCTTTTTGCATAGTGATGAAGCTGTAAAGAAAGCTCCGTAATGCTCTGACAAGGAGGCTGCTGGACTTCAAGCAGCAAAGGCCCAAAACGAACCAGTGAAAAGGTGTCATTGAAAAAAAAAAAAAAAAAAAAAAAAAAAAAAAGCCAGGTGGGGAGCAAAGTGATACTTAAGGGCAGTTTACTGAAAGAGGAAATCTAGTGAAAAAAAGGTCCAAGAGTGAAGGAATAACAGGGAAAATGAAACTAAGGAAGGAAATCAATCTCAGCTAATCATTTCAGAAGCTAACAAGTTGTCATTGCAATGATGCATAAAGTGAGAAATTATAAATATGTCTGCGCCAAAATCTGAATTATGAACTTTATTGCATTCTGTCTTTCACGGAATCATACAACAGTCTGTGATTAAAGATCACCTAGTCCTACTTCCTTGCCAGGTAGATCTTACAGTAGATCAAATTGCTCAAGACTAGCCAAACTGATAAGGAGCACTCTCAATGATGGGGCATCCACAACTTCTCTGGAACAGCCGTTTGAGTGTCTCACCAGCTTCATTGTAGAAAAGCTTTTCCTTTTAGCCAATCTAAACCTAGTCTCAGTTTGAAAGCATGTCCCCTTGTCCTTTCTCTGCAAACCTTCCTAAAAAGTCTTTCTCCATTGGTCTTATACCCTCTTTACATATTCAAAGGCCACAATACTGTCTCTCCAGAAACCTCTCTTCTCCAGGCTAAAAGATCCTATTTTTCACAAGAACCAGGTCATAAACTGAAATGGAAGACATCTCAGGAGATCAGATCATCCAACAGCTCAGCGTAAGAATAGCTCTGAAGTCAGATCAACTAGCTTAGGGCTGTGTCTGTTTGAATTTTGAAAATTAGCAGGACTTGAAATGCTTCAAGGAAGAGAACTCTGGGTGGCTCCAGAAACAGCCTGAGAAACTCGAGCAAACTCGAAACCTCAGAAACTACCACTGCTTTCTCTCCCTCAGCCCAAGCAGTCCCAAAGAAGAAGTGTTCCCAGCAGGCTGGGATAGCACGCATATACACTACATATACATGACAGGCATCGCCAGCAGCCACATCCTGCTCCTTTCTGTGGCTGGCAAGAGTGAGACTGGATGTTTACATGTGGGCAACCTGGGTCCCTCCAGCAGCTCACACACTCAGCCTGCCCAGTGACCCCACTGAATTCCAGTATTCGCAGTGTGCCAAGGCCACAGCACTACTCCGCTTGCTGGCACAGACCATCACACGCCTCCTAAATCAGTCAGGACTCCCCTGGTCCCACAGCCAGCACCCCACTTGCTCTCCCCCAGGCCACTGCCATTGTTCACCAACTTCTCCACTTTGATCTTTGCTGGTGCTCTCAACACTGGCACACCCAGATGTTCTGCAGCTGTTGTCTCCTGGTGGAAAGGACTTGTAAAGCCGTGTTTCCACACAGGACTTCCACAACCTTTCAAAGCAACCTTTTCTGGGGTATGAACAATCTCATTCAAATGTCAACATTTCTTTTCCCATATGTGAAATCAGAATTTCCTTCTTCCGGGCATGCCCAAAACAAGGCACAAACTACATTGTGCCTTCTGTTTCACATGCTGAGTCGTTTGTAAACAATGCTAGGAGAATACCTGTTTTGATCCAAGCTAATCTCTGGCCCTTATAGTGCTTTCGGTAGTTAGTTTTGCTTTGCTATTTACTTGATGTCCCATTGAATTGTTGAATCATAAACAGACTATCTGTCTGTATAGCAGCATAGCAGTGATGAATAAATGCAAGAGAAGGAGCAAGGTGATTGTTTGCTAGACTCTTCCTAGAAACTGAGAAATCTGTTACTTAATGCTGACCACAGCAGATGGAGGAAGCATCCTACATGATGTCAAAGCAATGAAGCTGTAATCACTTTTATGATTACAGTCAAGGCACTGCTTTTGCCACCATAAGTGGAGTGCAGGGAATCTTAAAAGACGACACTCTAACTGTTGTCCATGCTCACTGAGAAAATAATGCTTTTACAGCAGAGCAGGTCTCACCGCAGCTAAATCATGGCTTCAACTGTACACCGCCTTCAAAAAAGCCCACAAAAACACAAATGAAAGGATTTGGAACCCAAGGGAATCTCGGATTGTGACATCAGCTCACTTTGGATTCTTTCCAAAGTCTCAATTCCATTTTCTTCCCAGCCAATTATCCCACCTAACCTGAGATGTAACTTATGGATATCTAACACATCTAGTTACCTTAGAATTAGATTGCCACTAGGCAAAAAGACAGAAACAAGCAGTTAAGTTCAGACTGAAACCAAGGGTGTTTAGAACAGCAATACTTGGACGTAACTATTCTTGATCAAACCAAAACTTTTAGGACTTACCCATGTATTTTTGGAGGTGGAAAAAGTCCCTAGGGAGCTCACACTCAGTGCCTGGAGAGACGCTCTCGCTGGTTTTTCAAGGACCGATTCGTCACAGCAGAGGCAGCAGAGCACAAGATGGCCGAAGAGAAGGGGCAGTGTAGAATTCTCGGTCTGTCTCTGTCTCCACTCAGTGTAGAACGTCCTTGTCCTGGCACATTGTCGTGTGCGATATGTCCCTCCGGGTCTTCGGTCCTTGCGAAGCTCTATGTACTGCGAGCGCAGCTACTTGAAGCTGAGACGGACCGCGGAGCTAGCAGCGAATTCGGAGAGCGCTAAGCACGAAGTCAAGAAGCGAGACGTGTCCCTGCAACGCGGTGCTAAGAGCAGCTTCCTGGCGGCGGGGGCGAGCTCCGGCCACAAGACATTCTCGTCCTAGCAACGGATCTCTGTGAAGGGCGTAGGCGAAAAGCTTTCGATTTCCATTCGAACTGCGAGAAAGGCAGACTGTTACACGGAGCTCTGAGAACAAAGGTGCACGCCCTAGGCGGGCTTGGGCAGAAGCAGCGTTCTCGAGCTCTTGGCTGCCGGCACACTGCTGGGTATGTGGCGCCCCTGCGGCGGCTTCTGGCCGCCGGCAAGTGAAAGCGGAGCCAGGCGTGGGCGAGGGCGGTGAACGAAGCGGCTATGTGCCGTCCTTGTGTGCACCACGTTAGAGGCTACTAGGAGAGGAAGGTGGTTGACTCTCGCTTGCCTTCCCAAGTGCCCTTAGCAGTCGGAAGGAGCAAGCTGAAGCACTGCTGCTTGTGCTGCTCCTTGGTTCCCTTGCAGCCCGCTCTGAAAGCATTGGCAGTCGCTTCTAGGCGCCGAGTTGCACACACACAGCACCACGCTAAGTGCCGCGGAGAAGGGAAATCCAGAGTGCAGCGAGGAGCTTGACGTGGCTTACGTGCAGTAAGGAGAAGGTGAACCTAAGCACAGCCTCTTCAATCTGGCCGCCTCTGCTCTGGTTTCAACTTTTGCAAGTCAGCAAAGGGAGACGCGAGTATGTAGAACGGAGGGCAGCTAGACGCCGTGTGTTATGCGCCCTTTCAGGGCTGCTGACAAGGGGCTACTTTAAGAACGCCTTCTTCGTCCTCGCGTCCTTCTCGCTTCGCTCTAGCTGCAAGGAGTACAGCACAGCGAAGGAGTGAGGACGGGCACTGCCCCAGCTTTTGCCCTGGCGTGCAACGGCTGTGTGCTGCTTTTCCAAGCAGCAAGAGCACTGAGAAGTGAAAGCGATTGTGAAGGAGCTCTTTGGCTTCTCGTGTGCTCTTCGCTGCACTGCGCCGCTCGCAAGCGGCTTCGTTCTTCGGCGTCTGCCGTCCGGAGAGAGCTGAACTGCAGCGGTCAGTTTCAGCTCTGCCCAACAGCGCGCTCTCAGTTCTGCGGACAAGCACGCCCTGTTGCCTTGGCTCCGAGTGCAAAGTCCCTAGCGAGCACTCACTCAGTGCAATGCACCCAGAAAGACGCTCTCGATCGTCTTTCAAGGAGCGACTCCTAACAGCAGAAGCAGCAGAGGCACAAACTGGATGACGAGAAGGGACAATGTAGAACACGTCTCTGTCCTGGCACATTGTCGTGTGCGATACGTCCCTCCGGGTCTTCGGTCCTTGCGAAGCTCTATGTACTGCGAGCGCAGCTACTTGAAGCTGAGACGGACCGCGGAGCTAGCAGCGAATTCGGAGAGCGCTAAGCACGAAGTCAAGAAGCGAGACGTGTCCCTGCAACGCGGTGCTAAGAGCAGCTTCCTGGCGGCGGGGGCGAGCTCCGGCCACAAGACATTCTCGTCCTAGCAACGGATCACTGTGAAGGGCGTAGGCGAAAAGCTTTCGATTTCCATTCGAACTGCGAGAAAGGCAGACTGTTACACGGAGCTCTGAGAACAAAGGTGCACGCCCTAGGCGGGCTTGGGCAGAAGCAGCGTTCTCGAGCTCTTGGCTGCCGGCACACTGCTGGGTATGTGGCGCCCCTGCGGCGGCTTCTGGCCGCCGGCAAGTGAAAGCGGAGCCAGGCGTGGGCGAGGGCGAGGGCAGTGAACGAAGCGGCAAAAGCGCCGTGCTTGTGTGCACCACGTTAGAGGCTACTAGGAGAGCAAGGTGGTTGACTCTCGCTTGCCTTCCCAAGTGCCCTTAGCAGTCGGAAGGAGCAAGCTGAAGCACTGCTGATTGTGCTGCTCCTTGATTCCCTTGCAGCCCGCTCTGAAAGCATTGGCGGTCACTTCTAGGCGCCGAGTTGCACACACACAGCACCACGCTAAGTGCCGCGGAGAAGGGAAATCCAGAGTGCAGCGAGGAGCTGGACGTGGCTTACGTGCAGTAAGGGGAAGGTGAACCTAAGCACTGCCTCTTCAATCTGGCCGCCTCTGCTCTGGTAGCAACTTTTGCGAGTCGGCAAAGGGAGCCGCGAGTATGTAGAACGGAGGGCAGCGAGACGCCGTGTGTTATGCGCCCTTTCAGGGCTGCTGACCGCGGGCTACTTTAAGAACGCCTTCTTCGTCCTCGCGTCCTTCTCGCTTCGCTCTAGCTGCATGGAGTACAGCACAGCGAAGGAGTGAGGACGGGCACTGCCCCAGCTTTTGCCCTGGCGTGCAACGGCTGTGTGCAGCTTTTCCAAGCAGCAAGAGCACTGAGAAGTGAAAGCGATTGTGAAGGAGCTCTTTGGCTTCTCGTGTGCTCTTCGCTGCACTGCGCCGCTCGCAAGCGGCTTCGTTCTTCGGCGTCTGCCGTCCGGAGAGAGCTGAACTGCAGCGGTCAGTTTCAGCTCTGCCCAACAGCGCGCTCTCAGTTCTGCGGACAAGCACGCCCTGTTGCCTTGGCTCCGAGTGCAAAGTCCCTAGCGAGCACTCACTCAGTGCAATGCACCCAGAAAGACGCTCTCGCTCGTCTTTCAAGGAGCGATTCCTAACAGCAGAAGCAGCAGAGGCACAAACAGGATGACGAGAAGGGACAATGTAGAACACGTCTCTGTCCTGGCACATTGTCGTGTGCGATACGTCCCTCCGGGTCTTCGGTCCTTGCGAAGCTCTATGTACTGCGAGCGCAGCTACTTGAAGCTGAGACGGACCGCGGAGCTAGCAGCGAATTCGGAGAGCGCTAAGCACGAAGTCAAGAAGCGAGACGTGTCCCTGCAACGCGGTGCTAAGAGCAGCTTCCTGGCGGCGGGGGCGAGCCCCGGCCACAAGACATTCTCGTCCTGGCAACGGATCTCTGTGAAGGGCGTAGGCGAAAAGCTTTCGTTTTCCATTCGAACTGCGAGAGACGCAGACGGTTACACGGAGCTCTGAGAACAAAGGTGCACGCCCTAGGCTGGCTTGGGCAGAAGAAGCGTTCTCGAGCTCTTGGCTGCCCGCACACTGCTGGGTATGTGGCGCCCCTGCAGCGGCTTCTGGCCGCCGGCAAGTGAAAGCGGAGCCAGGCGTGGGCGAGGGCGAGGGCGGTGAACGAAGCGGCTATGTGCCGTGCTTGTGTGCACCACGTTAGAGGCTACTAGGAGAGGAAGGTGGTTGACTCTCGCTTGCCTTCCCAAGTGCCCTTAGCAGTCGGAAGGAGCAAGCTGAAGCACTGCTGCTTGTGCTGCTCCTTGGTTCCCTTGCAGCCCGCTCTGAAAGCATTGGCGGTCGCTTCTAGGCGCCGAGTTGCACACACACAGCACCACGCTAAGTGCCACGGAGAAGGGAAATCCAGAGTGCAGCGAGGAGCTTGACGTGGCTTACGTGCAGTAAGGAGAAGGTGAACCTAAGCACAGCCTCTTCAATCTGGCCGCCTCTGCTCTGGTTGCAACTTTTGCAAGTCAGCAAAGGGAGACGCGAGTATGTAGAACGGAGGGCAGCTAGACGCCGTGTGTTATGCGCCCTTTCAGGGCTGCTGACAAGGGGCTACTTTAAGAACGCCTTCTTCGTCCTCGCGTCCTTCTCGCTTCGCTCTAGCTGCAAGGAGTACAGCACAGCGAAGGAGTGAGGACGGGCACTGCCCCAGCTTTTGCCCTGGCGTGCAACGGCTGTGTGCAGCTTTTCCAAGCAGCAAGAGCACTGAGAAGTGAAAGCGATTGTGAAGGAGCTCTTTGGCTTCTCGTGTGCTCTTCGCTGCACAGCGCCGCTCGCAAGCGGCTTCGTTCTTCGGCGTCTGCCGTCCGGAGAGAGCTGAACTGCAGCGGTCAGTTTCAGCTCTGCCCAACAGCGCGCTCTCAGTTCTGCGGACAAGCACGCCCTGTTGCCTTGGCTCCGAGTGCAAAGTCCCTAGCGAGCACTCACTCAGTGCAATGCACCCAGAAAGACGCTCTCGCTCGTCTTTCAAGGAGCGACTCCTAACAGCAGAAGCAGCAGAGGCACAAACTGGATGACGAGAAGGGACAATGTAGAACACGTCTCTGTCCTGGCACATTGTCGTGTGCGATACGTCCCTCCGGGTCTTCGGTCCTTGCGAAGCTCTATGTACTGCGAGCGCAGCTACTTGAAGCTGAGACGGACCGCGGAGCTAGCAGCGAATTCGGAGAGCGCTAAGCACGAAGTCAAGAAGCGAGACGTGTCCCTGCAACGCGGTGCTAAGAGCAGCTTCCTGGCGGCGGGGGCGAGCTCCGGCCACAAGACATTCTCGTCCTAGCAACGGATCACTGTGAAGGGCGTAGGCGAAAAGCTTTCGATTTCCATTCGAACTGCGAGAAAGGCAGACTGTTACACGGAGCTCTGAGAACAAAGGTGCACGCCCTAGGCGGGCTTGGGCAGAAGCAGCGTTCTCGAGCTCTTGGCTGCCGGCACACTGCTGGGTATGTGGCGCCCCTGCGGCGGCTTCTGGCCGCCGGCAAGTGAAAGCGGAGCCAGGCGTGGGCGAGGGCGAGGGCAGTGAACGAAGCGGCAAAAGCGCCGTGCTTGTGTGCACCACGTTAGAGGCTACTAGGAGAGCAAGGTGGTTGACTCTCGCTTGCCTTCCCAAGTGCCCTTAGCAGTCGGAAGGAGCAAGCTGAAGCACTGCTGATTGTGCTGCTCCTTGATTCCCTTGCAGCCCGCTCTGAAAGCATTGGCGGTCACTTCTAGGCGCCGAGTTGCACACACACAGCACCACGCTAAGTGCCGCGGAGAAGGGAAATCCAGAGTGCAGCGAGGAGCTGGACGTGGCTTACGTGCAGTAAGGGGAAGGTGAACCTAAGCACTGCCTCTTCAATCTGGCCGCCTCTGCTCTGGTAGCAACTTTTGCGAGTCGGCAAAGGGAGCCGCGAGTATGTAGAACGGAGGGCAGCGAGACGCCGTGTGTTATGCGCCCTTTCAGGGCTGCTGACCGCGGGCTACTTTAAGAACGCCTTCTTCGTCCTCGCGTCCTTCTCGCTTCGCTCTAGCTGCATGGAGTACAGCACAGCGAAGGAGTGAGGACGGGCACTGCCCCAGCTTTTGCCCTGGCGTGCAACGGCTGTGTGCAGCTTTTCCAAGCAGCAAGAGCACTGAGAAGTGAAAGCGATTGTGAAGGAGCTCTTTGGCTTCTCGTGTGCTCTTCGCTGCACTGCGCCGCTCGCAAGCGGCTTCGTTCTTCGGCGTCTGCCGTCCGGAGAGAGCTGAACTGCAGCGGTCAGTTTCAGCTCTGCCCAACAGCGCGCTCTCAGTTCTGCGGACAAGCACGCCCTGTTGCCTTGGCTCCGAGTGCAAAGTCCCTAGCGAGCACTCACTCAGTGCAATGCACCCAGAAAGACGCTCTCGCTCGTCTTTCAAGGAGCGATTCCTAACAGCAGAAGCAGCAGAGGCACAAACAGGATGACGAGAAGGGACAATGTAGAACACGTCTCTGTCCTGGCACATTGTCGTGTGCGATACGTCCCTCCGGGTCTTCGGTCCTTGCGAAGCTCTATGTACTGCGAGCGCAGCTACTTGAAGCTGAGACGGACCGCGGAGCTAGCAGCGAATTCGGAGAGCGCTAAGCACGAAGTCAAGAAGCGAGACGTGTCCCTGCAACGCGGTGCTAAGAGCAGCTTCCTGGCGGCGGGGGCGAGCCCCGGCCACAAGACATTCTCGTCCTGGCAACGGATCTCTGTGAAGGGCGTAGGCGAAAAGCTTTCGTTTTCCATTCGAACTGCGAGAGACGCAGACGGTTACACGGAGCTCTGAGAACAAAGGTGCACGCCCTAGGCTGGCTTGGGCAGAAGAAGCGTTCTCGAGCTCTTGGCTGCCCGCACACTGCTGGGTATGTGGCGCCCCTGCAGCGGCTTCTGGCCGCCGGCAAGTGAAAGCGGAGCCAGGCGTGGGCGAGGGCGAGGGCGGTGAACGAAGCGGCTATGTGCCGTGCTTGTGTGCACCACGTTAGAGGCTACTAGGAGAGGAAGGTGGTTGACTCTCGCTTGCCTTCCCAAGTGCCCTTAGCAGTCGGAAGGAGCAAGCTGAAGCACTGCTGCTTGTGCTGCTCCTTGGTTCCCTTGCAGCCCGCTCTGAAAGCATTGGCGGTCGCTTCTAGGCGCCGAGTTGCACACACACAGCACCACGCTAAGTGCCACGGAGAAGGGAAATCCAGAGTGCAGCGAGGAGCTTGACGTGGCTTACGTGCAGTAAGGAGAAGGTGAACCTAAGCACAGCCTCTTCAATCTGGCCGCCTCTGCTCTGGTTGCAACTTTTGCAAGTCAGCAAAGGGAGACGCGAGTATGTAGAACGGAGGGCAGCTAGACGCCGTGTGTTATGCGCCCTTTCAGGGCTGCTGACAAGGGGCTACTTTAAGAACGCCTTCTTCGTCCTCGCGTCCTTCTCGCTTCGCTCTAGCTGCAAGGAGTACAGCACAGCGAAGGAGTGAGGACGGGCACTGCCCCAGCTTTTGCCCTGGCGTGCAACGGCTGTGTGCAGCTTTTCCAAGCAGCAAGAGCACTGAGAAGTGAAAGCGATTGTGAAGGAGCTCTTTGGCTTCTCGTGTGCTCTTCGCTGCACAGCGCCGCTCGCAAGCGGCTTCGTTCTTCGGCGTCTGCCGTCCGGAGAGAGCTGAACTGCAGCGGTCAGTTTCAGCTCTGCCCAACAGCGCGCTCTCAGTTCTGCGGACAAGCACGCCCTGTTGCCTTGGCTCCGAGTGCAAAGTCCCTAGCGAGCACTCACTCAGTGCAATGCACCCAGAAAGACGCTCTCGCTCGTCTTTCAAGGAGCGACTCCTAACAGCAGAAGCAGCAGAGGCACAAACTGGATGACGAGAAGGGACAATGTAGAACACGTCTCTGTCCTGGCACATTGTCGTGTGCGATACGTCCCTCCGGGTCTTCGGTCCTTGCGAAGCTCTATGTACTGCGAGCGCAGCTACTTGAAGCTGAGACGGACCGCGGAGCTAGCAGCGAATTCGGAGAGCGCTAAGCACGAAGTCAAGAAGCGAGACGTGTCCCTGCAACGCGGTGCTAAGAGCAGCTTCCTGGCGGCGGGGGCGAGCCCCGGCCACAAGACATTCTCGTCCTAGCAACAGATCTCTGTGAAGGGCGTAGGCGAAAAGCTTTCGATTTCCATTCGAACTGCGAGAAAGGCAGACTGTTACACGGAGCTCTGAGAACAAAGGTGCACGCCCTAGGCGGGCTTGGGCAGAAGCAGCGTTCTCGAGCTCTTGGCTGCCCGCACACTGCTGGGTATTTGGCGCCCCTGCGGCGGCTTCTGGCCGCCGGCAAGTGAAAGCGGAGCCAGGCGTGGGCGAGGGCGAGGGCGGTGAACGAAGCGGCAAAAGCGCCGTGCTTGTGTGCACCACGTTAGAGGCTACTAGGAGAGCAAGGTGGTTGACTCTCGCTTGCCTTCCCAAGTGCCCTTAGCAGTCGGAAGGAGCAAGCTGAAGCACTGCTGATTGTGCTGCTCCTTGATTCCCTTGCAGCCCGCTCTGAAAGCATTGGCGGTCACTTCTAGGCGCCGAGTTGCACACACACAGCACCACGCTAAGTGCCGCGGAGAAGGGAAATCCAGAGTGCAGCGAGGAGCTGGACGTGGCTTACGTGCAGTAAGGGGAAGGTGAACCTAAGCACTGCCTCTTCAATCTGGCCGCCTCTGCTCTGGTAGCAACTTTTGCGAGTCGGCAAAGGGAGCCGCGAGTATGTAGAACGGAGGGCAGCGAGACGCCGTGTGTTATGCGCCCTTTCAGGGCTGCTGACCGCGGGCTACTTTAAGAACGCCTTCTTCGTCCTCGCGTCCTTCTCGCTTCGCTCTAGCTGCAAGGAGTACAGCACAGCGAAGGTGTGAGGAAGGGCACTGCCCCAGCTTTTGCCCTGGCGTGCAACGGCTGTGTGCAGCTTTTCCAAGCAGCAAGAGCACTGAGAAGTGAAAGCGATTGTGAAGGAGCTATTTGGCTGCTCGTGTGCTCTTCGCTGCACTGCGCCGCTCGCAAGCGGCTTCGTTCTTCGGCGTCTGCCGTCCGGAGAGAGCTGAACTGCAGCGGTCAGTTTCAGCTCTGCCCAACAGCGCGCTCTCAGTTCTGCGGACAAGCACGCCCTGTTGCCTTGGCTCCGAGTGCAAAGTCCCTAGCGAGCACTCACTCAGTGCAATGCACCCAGAAAGACGCTCTCGCTCGTCTTTCAAGGAGCGATTCCTAACAGCAGAAGCAGCAGAGGCACAAACAGGATGACGAGAAGGGACAATGTAGAACACGTCTCTGTCCTGGCACATTGTCGTGTGCGATACGTCCCTCCGGGTCTTCGGTCCTTGCGAAGCTCTATGTACTGCGAGCGCAGCTACTTGAAGCTGAGACGGACCGCGGAGCTAGCAGCGAATTCGGAGAGCGCTAAGCACGAAGTCAAGAAGCGAGACGTGTCCCTGCAACGCGGTGCTAAGAGCAGCTTCCTCGCGGCGGGGGCGAGCCCCGGCCACAAGACATTCTCGTCCTGGCAACGGATCTCTGTGAAGGGCGTAGGCGAAAAGCTTTCGTTTTCCATTCGAACTGCGAGAGACGCAGACGGTTACACGGAGCTCTGAGAACAAAGGTGCACGCCCTAGGCTGGCTTGGGCAGAAGAAGCGTTCTCGAGCTCTTGGCTGCCCGCACACTGCTGGGTATGTGGCGCCCCTGCAGCGGCTTCTGGCCGCCGGCAAGTGAAAGCGGAGCCAGGCGTGGGCGAGGGCGAGGGCGGTGAACGAAGCGGCTATGTGCCGTGCTTGTGTGCACCACGTTAGAGGCTACTAGGAGAGGAAGGTGGTTGACTCTCGCTTGCCTTCCCAAGTGCCCTTAGCAGTCGGAAGGAGCAAGCTGAAGCACTGCTGCTTGTGCTGCTCCTTGGTTCCCTTGCAGCCCGCTCTGAAAGCATTGGCGGTCGCTTCTAGGCGCCGAGTTGCACACACACAGCACCACGCTAAGTGCCACGGAGAAGGGAAATCCAGAGTGCAGCGAGGAGCTTGACGTGGCTTACGTGCAGTAAGGAGAAGGTGAACCTAAGCACAGCCTCTTCAATCTGGCCGCCTCTGCTCTGGTTGCAACTTTTGCAAGTCAGCAAAGGGAGACGCGAGTATGTAGAACGGAGGGCAGCTAGACGCCGTGTGTTATGCGCCCTTTCAGGGCTGCTGACAAGGGGCTACTTTAAGAACGCCTTCTTCGTCCTCGCGTCCTTCTCGCTTCGCTCTAGCTGCAAGGAGTACAGCACAGCGAAGGAGTGAGGACGGGCACTGCCCCAGCTTTTGCCCTGGCGTGCAACGGCTGTGTGCTGCTTTTCCAAGCAGCAAGAGCACTGAGAAGTGAAAGCGATTGTGAAGGAGCTCTTTGGCTGCTCGTGTGCTCTTCGCTGCACTGCGCCGCTCGCAAGCGGCTTCGTTCTTCGGCGTCTGCCGTCCGGAGAGAGCTGAACTGCAGCGGTCAGTTTCAGCTCTGCCCAACAGCGCGCTCTCAGTTCTGCGGACAAGCACGCCCTGTTGCCTTGGCTCCGAGTGCAAAGTCCCTAGCGAGCACTCACTCAGTGCAATGCACCCAGAAAGACGCTCTCGCTCGTCTTTCAAGGAGCGACTCCTAACAGCAGAAGCAGCAGAGGCACAAACTGGATGACGAGAAGGGACAATGTAGAACACGTCTCTGTCCTGGCACATTGTCGTGTGCGATACGTCCCTCCGGGTCTTCGGTCCTTGCGAAGCTCTATGTACTGCGAGCGCAGCTACTTGAAGCTGAGACGGACCGCGGAGCTAGCAGCGAATTCGGAGAGCGCTAAGCACGAAGTCAAGAAGCGAGACGTGTCCCTGCAACGCGGTGCTAAGAGCAGCTTCCTGGCGGCGGGGGCGAGCCCCGGCCACAAGACATTCTCGTCCTAGCAACGGATCTCTGTGAAGGGCGTAGGCGAAAAGCTTTCGATTTCCATTCGAACTGCGAGAAAGGCAGACTGTTACACGGAGCTCTGAGAACAAAGGTGCACGCCCTAGGCGGGCTTGGGCAGAAGCAGCGTTCTCGAGCTCTTGGCTGCCCGCACACTGCTGGGTATTTGGCGCCCCTGCGGCGGCTTCTGGCCGCCGGCAAGTGAAAGCGGAGCCAGGCGTGGGCGAGGGCGAGGGCGGTGAACGAAGCGGCAAAAGCGCCGTGCTTGTGTGCACCACGTTAGAGGCTACTAGGAGAGCAAGGTGGTTGACTCTCGCTTGCCTTCCCAAGTGCCCTTAGCAGTCGGAAGGAGCAAGCTGAAGCACTGCTGCTTGTGCTGCTCCTTGATTCCCTTGCAGCCCGCTGTGAAAGCATTGGCGGTCACTTCTAGGCGCCGAGTTGCACACACACAGCACCACGCTAAGTGCCGCGGAGAAGGGAAATCCAGAGTGCAGCGAGGAGCTGGACGTGGCTTACGTGCAGTAAGGGGAAGGTGAACCTAAGCACTGCCTCTTCAATCTGGCCGCCTCTGCTCTGGTAGCAACTTTTGCGAGTCGGCAAAGGGAGCCGCGAGTATGTAGAACGGAGGGCAGCGAGACGCCGTGTGTTATGCGCCCTTTCAGGGCTGCTGACAAGGGGCTACTTTAAGAACGCCTTCTTCGTCCTCGCGTCCTTCTCGCTTCGCTCTAGCTGCAAGGAGTACAGCACAGCGAAGGTGTGAGGAAGGGCACTGCCCCAGCTTTTGCCCTGGCGTGCAACGGCTGTGTGCAGCTTTTCCAAGCAGCAAGAGCACTGAGAAGTGAAAGCGATTGTGAAGGAGCTCTTTGGCTGCTCGTGTGCTCTTCGCTGCACTGCGCCGCTCGCAAGCGGCTTCGTTCTTCGGCGTCTGCCGTCCGGAGAGAGCTGAACTGCAGCGGTCAGTTTCAGCTCTGCCCAACAGCGTGCTCTCAGTTCTGCGGACAAGCACGCCCTGTTGCCTTGGCTCCGAGTGCAAAGTCCCTAGCGAGCACTCACTCAGTGCAATGCACCCAGAAAGACGCTCTCGCTCGTCTTTCAAGGAGCGATTCCTAACAGCAGAAGCAGCAGAGGCACAAACAGGATGACGAGAAGGGACAATGTAGAACACGTCTCTGTCCTGGCACATTGTCGTGTGCGATACGTCCCTCCGGGTCTTCGGTCCTTGCGAAGCTCTATGTACTGCGAGCGCAGCTACTTGAAGCTGAGACGGACCGCGGAGCTAGCAGCGAATTCGGAGAGCGCTAAGCACGAAGTCAAGAAGCGAGACGTGTCCCTGCAACGCGGTGCTAAGAGCAGCTTCCTGGCGGCGGGGGCGAGCCCCGGCCACAAGACATTCTCGTCCTAGCAACGGATCTCTGTGAAGGGCGTAGGCGAAAAGCTTTCGATTTCCATTCGAACTGCGAGAAAGGCAGACTGTTACACGGAGCTCTGAGAACAAAGGTGCACGCCCTAGGCGGGCTTGGGCAGAAGCAGCGTTCTCGAGCTCTTGGCTGCCCGCACACTGCTGGGTATTTGGCGCCCCTGCGGCGGCTTCTGGCCGCCGGCAAGTGAAAGCGGAGCCAGGCGTGGGCGAGGGCGAGGGCGGTGAACGAAGCGGCAAAAGCGCCGTGCTTGTGTGCACCACGTTAGAGGCTACTAGGAGAGCAAGGTGGTTGACTCTCGCTTGCCTTCCCAAGTGCCCTTAGCAGTCGGAAGGAGCAAGCTGAAGCACTGCTGATTGTGCTGCTCCTTGATTCCCTTGCAGCCCGCTGTGAAAGCATTGGCGGTCACTTCTAGGCGCCGAGTTGCACACACACAGCACCACGCTAAGTGCCGCGGAGAAGGGAAATCCAGAGTGCAGCGAGGAGCTTGACGTGGCTTACGTGCAGTAAGGAGAAGGTGAACCTAAGCACAGCCTCTTCAATCTGGCCGCCTCTGCTCTGGTTGCAACTTTTGCAAGTCAGCAAAGGGAGACGCGAGTATGTAGAACGGAGGGCAGCTAGACGCCGTGTGTTATGCGCCCTTTCAGGGCTGCTGACAAGGGGCTACTTTAAGAACGCCTTCTTCGTCCTCGCGTCCTTCTCGCTTCGCTCTAGCTGCAAGGAGTACAGCACAGCGAAGGTGTGAGGACGGGCACTGCCCCAGCTTTTGCCCTGGCGTGCAACGGCTGTGTGCTGCTTTTCCAAGCAGCAAGAGCACTGAGAAGTGAAAGCGATTGTGAAGGAGCTCTTTGGCTGCTCGTGTGCTCTTCGCTGCACTGCGCCGCTCGCAAGCGGCTTCGTTCTTCGGCGTCTGCCGTCCGGAGAGAGCTGAACTGCAGCGGTCAGTTTCAGCTCTGCCCAACAGCGCGCTCTCAGTTCTGCGGACAAGCACGCCCTGTTGCCTTGGCTCCGAGTGCAAAGTCCCTAGCGAGCACTCACTCAGTGCAATGCACCCAGAAAGACGCTCTCGCTCGTCTTTCAAGGAGCGACTCCTAACAGCAGAAGCAGCAGAGGCACAAACTGGATGACGAGAAGGGACAATGTAGAACACGTCTCTGTCCTGGCACATTGTCGTGTGCGATACGTCCCTCCGGGTCTTCGGTCCTTGCGAAGCTCTATGTACTGCGAGCGCAGCTACTTGAAGCTGAGACGGACCGCGGAGCTAGCAGCGAATTCGGAGAGCGCTAAGCACGAAGTCAAGAAGCGAGACGTGTCCCTGCAACGCGGTGCTAAGAGCAGCTTCCTGGCGGCGGGGGCGAGCTCCGGCCACAAGACATTCTCGTCCTAGCAACGGATCTCTGTGAAGGGCGTAGGCGAAAAGCTTTCGATTTCCATTCGAACTGCGAGAAAGGCAGACGGTTACACGGAGCTCTGAGAACAAAGGTGCACGCCCTAGGCGGGCTTGGGCAGAAGCAGCGTTCTCGAGCTCTTGGCTGCCCGCACACTGCTGGGTATGTGGCGCCCCTGCGGCGGCTTCTGGCCGCCGGCAAGTGAAAGCGGAGCCAGGCGTGGGCGAGGGCGAGGGCGGTGAACGAAGCGGCAAAAGCGCCGTGCTTGTGTGCACCACGTTAGAGGCTACTAGGAGAGCAAGGTGGTTGACTCTCGCTTGCCTTCCCAAGTGCCCTTAGCAGTCGGAAGGAGCAAGCTGAAGCACTGCTGATTGTGCTGCTCCTTGATTCCCTTGCAGCCCGCTGTGAAAGCATTGGCGGTCACTTCTAGGCGCCGAGTTGCACACACACAGCACCACGCTAAGTGCCGCGGAGAAGGGAAATCCAGAGTGCAGCGAGGAGCTGGACGTGGCTTACGTGCAGTAAGGGGAAGGTGAACCTAAGCACTGCCTCTTCAATCTGGCCGCCTCTGCTCTGGTAGCAACTTTTGCGAGTCGGCAAAGGGAGCCGCGAGTATGTAGAACGGAGGGCAGCGAGACGCCGTGTGTTATGCGCCCTTTCAGGGCTGCTGACAAGGGGCTACTTTAAGAACGCCTTCTTCGTCCTCGCGTCCTTCTCGCTTCGCTCTAGCTGCATGGAGTACAGCACAGCGAAGGAGTGAGGACGGGCACTGCCCCAGCTTTTGCCCTGGCGTGCAACGGCTGTGTGCAGCTTTTCCAAGCAGCAAGAGCACTGAGAAGTGAAAGCGATTGTGAAGGAGCTCTTTGGCTTCTCGTGTGCTCTTCGCTGCACTGCGCCGCTCGCAAGCGGCTTCGTTCTTCGGCGTCTGCCGTCCGGAGAGAGCTGAACTGCAGCGGTCAGTTGCAGCTCTGCCCAACAGCGCGCTCTCAGTTCTGCGGACAAGCACGCCCTGTTGCCTTGGCTCCGAGTGCAAAGTCCCTAGCGAGCACTCACTCAGTGCAATGCACCCAGAAAGACGCTCTCGCTCGTCTTTCAAGGAGCGATTCCTAACAGCAGAAGCAGCAGAGGCACAAACAGGATGACGAGAAGGGACAATGTAGAACACGTCTCTGTCCTGGCACATTGTCGTGTGCGATACGTCCCTCCGGGTCTTCGGTCCTTGCGAAGCTCTATGTACTGCGAGCGCAGCTACTTGAAGCTGAGACGGACCGCGGAGCTAGCAGCGAATTCGGAGAGCGCTAAGCACGAAGTCAAGAAGCGAGACGTGTCCCTGCAACGCGGTGCTAAGAGCAGCTTCCTGGCGGCGGGGGCGAGCCCCGGCCACAAGACATTCTCGTCCTGGCAACGGATCTCTGTGAAGGGCGTAGGCGAAAAGCTTTCGTTTTCCATTCGAACTGCGAGAGACGCAGACGGTTACACGGAGCTCTGAGAACAAAGGTGCACGCCCTAGGCTGGCTTGGGCAGAAGAAGCGTTCTCGAGCTCTTGGCTGCCCGCACACTGCTGGGTATGTGGCGCCCCTGCAGCGGCTTCTGGCCGCCGGCAAGTGAAAGCGGAGCCAGGCGTGGGCGAGGGCGAGGGCGGTGAACGAAGCGGCTATGTGCCGTGCTTGTGTGCACCACGTTAGAGGCTACTAGGAGAGGAAGGTGGTTGACTCTCGCTTGCCTTCCCAAGTGCCCTTAGCAGTCGGAAGGAGCAAGCTGAAGCACTGCTGCTTGTGCTGCTCCTTGGTTCCCTTGCAGCCCGCTCTGAAAGCATTGGCGGTCGCTTCTAGGCGCCGAGTTGCACACACACAGCACCACGCTAAGTGCCACGGAGAAGGGAAATCCAGAGTGCAGCGAGGAGCTTGACGTGGCTTACGTGCAGTAAGGAGAAGGTGAACCTAAGCACAGCCTCTTCAATCTGGCCGCCTCTGCTCTGGTTGCAACTTTTGCAAGTCAGCAAAGGGAGACGCGAGTATGTAGAACGGAGGGCAGCTAGACGCCGTGTGTTATGCGCCCTTTCAGGGCTGCTGACAAGGGGCTACTTTAAGAACGCCTTCTTCGTCCTCGCGTCCTTCTCGCTTCGCTCTAGCTGCAAGGAGTACAGCACAGCGAAGGAGTGAGGACGGGCACTGCCCCAGCTTTTGCCCTGGCGTGCAACGGCTGTGTGCAGCTTTTCCAAGCAGCAAGAGCACTGAGAAGTGAAAGCGATTGTGAAGGAGCTCTTTGGCTTCTCGTGTGCTCTTCGCTGCACAGCGCCGCTCGCAAGCGGCTTCGTTCTTCGGCGTCTGCCGTCCGGAGAGAGCTGAACTGCAGCGGTCAGTTTCAGCTCTGCCCAACAGCGCGCTCTCAGTTCTGCGGACAAGCACGCCCTGTTGCCTTGGCTCCGAGTGCAAAGTCCCTAGCGAGCACTCACTCAGTGCAATGCACCCAGAAAGACGCTCTCGCTCGTCTTTCAAGGAGCGACTCCTAACAGCAGAAGCAGCAGAGGCACAAACTGGATGACGAGAAGGGACAATGTAGAACACGTCTCTGTCCTGGCACATTGTCGTGTGCGATACGTCCCTCCGGGTCTTCGGTCCTTGCGAAGCTCTATGTACTGCGAGCGCAGCTACTTGAAGCTGAGACGGACCGCGGAGCTAGCAGCGAATTCGGAGAGCGCTAAGCACGAAGTCAAGAAGCGAGACGTGTCCCTGCAACGCGGTGCTAAGAGCAGCTTCCTGGCGGCGGGGGCGAGCCCCGGCCACAAGACATTCTCGTCCTAGCAACGGATCTCTGTGAAGGGCGTAGGCGAAAAGCTTTCGATTTCCATTCGAACTGCGAGAAAGGCAGACTGTTACACGGAGCTCTGAGAACAAAGGTGCACGCCCTAGGCGGGCTTGGGCAGAAGCAGCGTTCTCGAGCTCTTGGCTGCCCGCACACTGCTGGGTATTTGGCGCCCCTGCGGCGGCTTCTGGCCGCCGGCAAGTGAAAGCGGAGCCAGGCGTGGGCGAGGGCGAGGGCGGTGAACGAAGCGGCAAAAGCGCCGTGCTTGTGTGCACCACGTTAGAGGCTACTAGGAGAGCAAGGTGGTTGACTCTCGCTTGCCTTCCCAAGTGCCCTTAGCAGTCGGAAGGAGCAAGCTGAAGCACTGCTGATTGTGCTGCTCCTTGATTCCCTTGCAGCCCGCTCTGAAAGCATTGGCGGTCACTTCTAGGCGCCGAGTTGCACACACACAGCACCACGCTAAGTGCCGCGGAGAAGGGAAATCCAGAGTGCAGCGAGGAGCTGGACGTGGCTTACGTGCAGTAAGGGGAAGGTGAACCTAAGCACAGCCTCTTCAATCTGGCCGCCTCTGCTCTGGTAGCAACTTTTGCGAGTCGGCAAAGGGAGCCGCGAGTATGTAGAACGGAGGGCAGCGAGACGCCGTGTGTTATGCGCCCTTTCAGGGCTGCTGACCGCGGGCTACTTTAAGAACGCCTTCTTCGTCCTCGCGTCCTTCTCGCTTCGCTCTAGCTGCAAGGAGTACAGCACAGCGAAGGTGTGAGGAAGGGCACTGCCCCAGCTTTTGCCCTGGCGTGCAACGGCTGTGTGCAGCTTTTCCAAGCAGCAAGAGCACTGAGAAGTGAAAGCGATTGTGAAGGAGCTCTTTGGCTGCTCGTGTGCTCTTCGCTGCACTGCGCCGCTCGCAAGCGGCTTCGTTCTTCGGCGTCTGCCGTCCGGAGAGAGCTGAACTGCAGCGGTCAGTTTCAGCTCTGCCCAACAGCGCGCTCTCAGTTCTGCGGACAAGCACGCCCTGTTGCCTTGGCTCCGAGTGCAAAGTCCCTAGCGAGCACTCACTCAGTGCAATGCACCCAGAAAGACGCTCTCGCTCGTCTTTCAAGGAGCGATTCCTAACAGCAGAAGCAGCAGAGGCACAAACAGGATGACGAGAAGGGACAATGTAGAACACGTCTCTGTCCTGGCACATTGTCGTGTGCGATACGTCCCTCCGGGTCTTCGGTCCTTGCGAAGCTCTATGTACTGCGAGCGCAGCTACTTGAAGCTGAGACGGACCGCGGAGCTAGCAGCGAATTCGGAGAGCGCTAAGCACGAAGTCAAGAAGCGAGACGTGTCCCTGCAACGCGGTGCTAAGAGCAGCTTCCTCGCGGCGGGGGCGAGCCCCGGCCACAAGACATTCTCGTCCTGGCAACGGATCTCTGTGAAGGGCGTAGGCGAAAAGCTTTCGTTTTCCATTCGAACTGCGAGAGACGCAGACGGTTACACGGAGCTCTGAGAACAAAGGTGCACGCCCTAGGCTGGCTTGGGCAGAAGAAGCGTTCTCGAGCTCTTGGCTGCCCGCACACTGCTGGGTATGTGGCGCCCCTGCAGCGGCTTCTGGCCGCCGGCAAGTGAAAGCGGAGCCAGGCGTGGGCGAGGGCGAGGGCGGTGAACGAAGCGGCTATGTGCCGTGCTTGTGTGCACCACGTTAGAGGCTACTAGGAGAGGAAGGTGGTTGACTCTCGCTTGCCTTCCCAAGTGCCCTTAGCAGTCGGAAGGAGCAAGCTGAAGCACTGCTGCTTGTGCTGCTCCTTGGTTCCCTTGCAGCCCGCTCTGAAAGCATTGGCGGTCGCTTCTAGGCGCCGAGTTGCACACACACAGCACCACGCTAAGTGCCACGGAGAAGGGAAATCCAGAGTGCAGCGAGGAGCTTGACGTGGCTTACGTGCAGTAAGGAGAAGGTGAACCTAAGCACAGCCTCTTCAATCTGGCCGCCTCTGCTCTGGTTGCAACTTTTGCAAGTCAGCAAAGGGAGACGCGAGTATGTAGAACGGAGGGCAGCTAGACGCCGTGTGTTATGCGCCCTTTCAGGGCTGCTGACAAGGGGCTACTTTAAGAACGCCTTCTTCGTCCTCGCGTCCTTCTCGCTTCGCTCTAGCTGCAAGGAGTACAGCACAGCGAAGGAGTGAGGACGGGCACTGCCCCAGCTTTTGCCCTGGCGTGCAACGGCTGTGTGCTGCTTTTCCAAGCAGCAAGAGCACTGAGAAGTGAAAGCGATTGTGAAGGAGCTCTTTGGCTTCTCGTGTGCTCTTCGCTGCACTGCGCCGCTCGCAAGCGGCTTCGTTCTTCGGCGTCTGCCGTCCGGAGAGAGCTGAACTGCAGCGGTCAGTTTCAGCTCTGCCCAACAGCGCGCTCTCAGTTCTGCGGACAAGCACGCCCTGTTGCCTTGGCTCCGAGTGCAAAGTCCCTAGCGAGCACTCACTCAGTGCAATGCACCCAGAAAGACGCTCTCGCTCGTCTTTCAAGGAGCGACTCCTAACAGCAGAAGCAGCAGAGGCACAAACTGGATGACGAGAAGGGACAATGTAGAACACGTCTCTGTCCTGGCACATTGTCGTGTGCGATACGTCCCTCCGGGTCTTCGGTCCTTGCGAAGCTCTATGTACTGCGAGCGCAGCTACTTGAAGCTGAGACGGACCGCGGAGCTAGCAGCGAATTCGGAGAGCGCTAAGCACGAAGTCAAGAAGCGAGACGTGTCCCTGCAACGCGGTGCTAAGAGCAGCTTCCTGGCGGCGGGGGCGAGCCCCGGCCACAAGACATTCTCGTCCTAGCAACGGATCTCTGTGAAGGGCGTAGGCGAAAAGCTTTCGATTTCCATTCGAACTGCGAGAAAGGCAGACTGTTACACGGAGCTCTGAGAACAAAGGTGCACGCCCTAGGCGGGCTTGGGCAGAAGCAGCGTTCTCGAGCTCTTGGCTGCCCGCACACTGCTGGGTATTTGGCGCCCCTGCGGCGGCTTCTGGCCGCCGGCAAGTGAAAGCGGAGCCAGGCGTGGGCGAGGGCGAGGGCGGTGAACGAAGCGGCAAAAGCGCCGTGCTTGTGTGCACCACGTTAGAGGCTACTAGGAGAGCAAGGTGGTTGACTCTCGCTTGCCTTCCCAAGTGCCCTTAGCAGTCGGAAGGAGCAAGCTGAAGCACTGCTGATTGTGCTGCTCCTTGATTCCCTTGCAGCCCGCTGTGAAAGCATTGGCGGTCACTTCTAGGCGCCGAGTTGCACACACACAGTTCCACGCTAAGTGCCGCGGAGAAGGGAAATCCAGAGTGCAGCGAGGAGCTGGACGTGGCTTACGTGCAGTAAGGGGAAGGTGAACCTAAGCACTGCCTCTTCAATCTGGCCGCCTCTGCTCTGGTAGCAACTTTTGCGAGTCGGCAAAGGGAGCCGCGAGTATGTAGAACGGAGGGCAGCGAGACGCCGTGTGTTATGCGCCCTTTCAGGGCTGCTGACAAGGGGCTACTTTAAGAACGCCTTCTTCGTCCTCGCGTCCTTCTCGCTTCGCTCTAGCTGCAAGGAGTACAGCACAGCGAAGGTGTGAGGAAGGGCACTGCCCCAGCTTTTGCCCTGGCGTGCAACGGCTGTGTGCAGATTTTCCAAGCAGCAAGAGCACTGAGAAGTGAAAGCGATTGTGAAGGAGCTCTTTGGCTGCTCGTGTGCTCTTCGCTGCACTGCGCCGCTCGCAAGCGGCTTCGTTCTTCGGCGTCTGCCGTCCGGAGAGAGCTGAACTGCAGCGGTCAGTTTCAGCTCTGCCCAACAGCGTGCTCTCAGTTCTGCGGACAAGCACGCCCTGTTGCCTTGGCTCCGAGTGCAAAGTCCCTAGCGAGCACTCACTCAGTGCAATGCACCCAGAAAGACGCTCTCGCTCGTCTTTCAAGGAGCGATTCCTAACAGCAGAAGCAGCAGAGGCACAAACAGGATGACGAGAAGGGACAATGTAGAACACGTCTCTGTCCTGGCACATTGTCGTGTGCGATACGTCCCTCCGGGTCTTCGGTCCTTGCGAAGCTCTATGTACTGCGAGCGCAGCTACTTGAAGCTGAGACGGACCGCGGAGCTAGCAGCGAATTCGGAGAGCGCTAAGCACGAAGTCAAGAAGCGAGACGTGTCCCTGCAACGCGGTGCTAAGAGCAGCTTCCTGGCGGCGGGGGCGAGCCCCGGCCACAAGACATTCTCGTCCTAGCAACGGATCTCTGTGAAGGGCGTAGGCGAAAAGCTTTCGATTTCCATTCGAACTGCGAGAAAGGCAGACTGTTACACGGAGCTCTGAGAACAAAGGTGCACGCCCTAGGCTGGCTTGGGCAGAAGCAGCGTTCTCGAGCTCTTGGCTGCCCGCACACTGCTGGGTATTTGGCGCCCCTGCGGCGGCTTCTGGCCGCCGACAAGTGAAAGCGGAGCAAGGCGTGGGCGAGGGCGAGGGCGGTGAACGAAGCGGCTATGTGCCGTGCTTGTGTGCACCACGTTAGAGGCTACTAGGAGAGGAAGGTGGTTGACTCTCGCTTGCCTTCCCAAGTGCCCTTAGCAGTCGGAAGGAGCAAGCTGAAGCACTGCTGCTTGTGCTGCTCCTTGGTTCCCTTGCAGCCCGCTCTGAAAGCATTGGCGGTCGCTTCTAGGCGCCGAGTTGCACACACACAGCACCACGCTAAGTGCCACGGAGAAGGGAAATCCAGAGTGCAGCGAGGAGCTTGACGTGGCTTACGTGCAGTAAGGAGAAGGTGAACCTAAGCACAGCCTCTTCAATCTGGCCGCCTCTGCTCTGGTTGCAACTTTTGCAAGTCAGCAAAGGGAGACGCGAGTATGTAGAACGGAGGGCAGCTAGACGCCGTGTGTTATGCGCCCTTTCAGGGCTGCTGACAAGGGGCTACTTTAAGAACGCCTTCTTCGTCCTCGCGTCCTTCTCGCTTCGCTCTAGCTGCAAGGAGTACAGCACAGCGAAGGAGTGAGGAAGGGCACTGCCCCAGCTTTTGCCCTGGCGTGCAACGGCTGTGTGCTGCTTTTCCAAGCAGCAAGAGCACTGAGAAGTGAAAGCGATTGTGAAGGAGCTCTTTGGCTTCTCGTGTGCTCTTCGCTGCACTGCGCCGCTCGCAAGCGGCTTCGTTCTTCGGCGTCTGCCGTCCGGAGAGAGCTGAACTGCAGCGGTCAGTTTCAGCTCTGCCCAACAGCGCGCTCTCAGTTCTGCGGACAAGCACGCCCTGTTGCCTTGGCTCCGAGTGCAAAGTCCCTAGCGAGCACTCACTCAGTGCAATGCACCCAGAAAGACGCTCTCGCTTGTCTTTCAAGGAGCGACTCCTAACAGCAGAAGCAGCAGAGGCACAAACTGGATGACGAGAAGGGACAATGTAGAACACGTCTCTGTCCTGGCACATTGTCGTGTGCGATACGTCCCTCCGGGTCTTCGGTCCTTGCGAAGCTCTATGTACTGCGAGCGCAGCTACTTGAAGCTGAGACGGACCGCGGAGCTAGCAGCGAATTCGGAGAGCGCTAAGCACGAAGTCAAGAAGCGAGACGTGTCCCTGCAACGCGGTGCTAAGAGCAGCTTCCTGGCGGCGGGGGCGAGCCCCGGCCACAAGACATTCTCGTCCTAGCAACGGATCTCTGTGAAGGGCGTAGGCGAAAAGCTTTCGATTTCCATTCGAACTGCGAGAAAGGCAGACTGTTACACGGAGCTCTGAGAACAAAGGTGCACGCCCTAGGCGGGCTTGGGCAGAAGCAGCGTTCTCGAGCTCTTGGCTGCCCGCACACTGCTGGGTATTTGGCGCCCCTGCGGCGGCTTCTGGCCGCCGGCAAGTGAAAGCGGAGCCAGGCGTGGGCGAGGGCGAGGGCGGTGAACGAAGCGGCAAAAGCGCCGTGCTTGTGTGCACCACGTTAGAGGCTACTAGGAGAGCAAGGTGGTTGACTCTCGCTTGCCTTCCCAAGTGCCCTTAGCAGTCGGAAGGAGCAAGCTGAAGCACTGCTGATTGTGCTGCTCCTTGATTCCCTTGCAGCCCGCTGTGAAAGCATTGGCGGTCACTTCTAGGCGCCGAGTTGCACACACACAGCACCACGCTAAGTGCCGCGGAGAAGGGAAATCCAGAGTGCAGCGAGGAGCTGGACGTGGCTTACGTGCAGTAAGGGGAAGGTGAACCTAAGCACTGCCTCTTCAATCTGGCCGCCTCTGCTCTGGTAGCAACTTTTGCGAGTCGGCAAAGGGAGCCGCGAGTATGTAGAACGGAGGGCAGCGAGACGCCGTGTGTTATGCGCCCTTTCAGGGCTGCTGACAAGGGGCTACTTTAAGAACGCCTTCTTCGTCCTCGCGTCCTTCTCGCTTCGCTCTAGCTGCAAGGAGTACAGCACAGCGAAGGAGTGAGGACGGGCACTGCCCCAGCTTTTGCCCTGGCGTGCAACGGCTGTGTGCTGCTTTTCCAAGCAGCAAGAGCACTGAGAAGTGAAAGCGATTGTGAAGGAGCTCTTTGGCTGCTCGTGTGCTCTTCGCTGCACTGCGCCGCTCGCAAGCGGCTTCGTTCTTCGGCGTCTGCCGTCCGGAGAGAGCTGAACTGCAGCGGTCAGTTGCAGCTCTGCCCAACAGCGCGCTCTCAGTTCTGCGGACAAGCACGCCCTGTTGCCTTGGCTCCGAGTGCAAAGTCCCTAGCGAGCACTCACTCAGTGCAATGCACCCAGAAAGACGCTCTCGCTCGTCTTTCAAGGAGCGATTCCTAACAGCAGAAGCAGCAGAGGCACAAACAGGATGACGAGAAGGGACAATGTAGAACACGTCTCTGTCCTGGCACATTGTCGTGTGCGATACGTCCCTCCGGGTCTTCGGTCCTTGCGAAGCTCTATGTACTGCGAGCGCAGCTACTTGAAGCTGAGACGGACCGCGGAGCTAGCAGCGAATTCGGAGAGCGCTGAGCACGAAGTCAAGAAGCGAGACGTGTCCCTGCAACGCGGTGCTAAGAGCAGCTTCCTGGCGGCGGGGGCGAGCCCCGGCCACAAGACATTCTCGTCCTGGCAACGGATCTCTGTGAAGGGCGTAGGCGAAAAGCTTTCGTTTTCCATTCGAACTGCGAGAGACGCAGACGGTTACACGGAGCTCTGAGAACAAAGGTGCACGCCCTAGGCTGGCTTGGGCAGAAGAAGCGTTCTCGAGCTCTTGGCTGCCCGCACACTGCTGGGTATGTGGCGCCCCTGCAGCGGCTTCTGGCCGCCGGCAAGTGAAAGCGGAGCCAGGCGTGGGCGAGGGCGAGGGCGGTGAACGACGCGGCTATGTGCCGTGCTTGTGTGCACCACGTTAGAGGCTACTAGGAGAGGAAGGTGGTTGACTCTCGCTTGCCTTCCCAAGTGCCCTTAGCAGTCGGAAGGAGCAAGCTGAAGCACTGCTGATTGTGCTGCTCCTTGATTCCCTTGCAGCCCGCTGTGAAAGCATTGGCGGTCACTTCTAGGCGCCGAGTTGCACACACACAGCACCACGCTAAGTGCCGCGGAGAAGGGAAATCCAGAGTGCAGCGAGGAGCTTGACGTGGCTTACGTGCAGTAAGGAGAAGGTGAACCTAAGCACAGCCTCTTCAATCTGGCCGCCTCTGCTCTGGTTGCAACTTTTGCAAGTCAGCAAAGGGAGACGCGAGTATGTAGAACGGAGGGCAGCTAGACGCCGTGTGTTATGCGCCCTTTCAGGGCTGCTGACAAGGGGCTACTTTAAGAACGCCTTCTTCGTCCTCGCGTCCTTCTCGCTTCGCTCTAGCTTCAAGGAGTACAGCACAGCGAAGGTGTGAGGACGGGCACTGCCCCAGCTTTTGCCCTGGCGTGCAACGGCTGTGTGCTGCTTTTCCAAGCAGCAAGAGCACTGAGAAGTGAAAGCGATTGTGAAGGAGCTCTTTGGCTGCTCGTGTGCTCTTCGCTGCACTGCGCCGCTCGCAAGCGGCTTCGTTCTTCGGCGTCTGCCGTCCGGAGAGAGCTGAACTGCAGCGGTCAGTTTCAGCTCTGCCCAACAGCGCGCTCTCAGTTCTGCGGACAAGCACGCCCTGTTGCCTTGGCTCCGAGTGCAAAGTCCCTAGCGAGCACTCACTCAGTGCAATGCACCCAGAAAGACGCTCTCGCTCGTCTTTCAAGGAGCGACTCCTAACAGCAGAAGCAGCAGAGGCACAAACTGGATGACGAGAAGGGACAATGTAGAACACGTCTCTGTCCTGGCACATTGTCGTGTGCGATACGTCCCTCCGGGTCTTCGGTCCTTGCGAAGCTCTATGTACTGCGAGCGCAGCTACTTGAAGCTGAGACGGACCGCGGAGCTAGCAGCGAATTCGGAGAGCGCTAAGCACGAAGTCAAGAAGCGAGACGTGTCCCTGCAACGCGGTGCTAAGAGCAGCTTCCTGGCGGCGGGGGCGAGCCCCGGCCACAAGACATTCTCGTCCTAGCAACGGATCTCTGTGAAGGGCGTAGGCGAAAAGCTTTCGATTTCCATTCGAACTGCGAGAAAGGCAGACGGTTACACGGAGCTCTGAGAACAAAGGTGCACGCCCTAGGCGGGCTTGGGCAGAAGCAGCGTTCTCGAGCTCTTGGCTGCCCGCACACTGCTGGGTATGTGGCGCCCCTGCGGCGGCTTCTGGCCGCCGGCAAGTGAAAGCGGAGCCAGGCGTGGGCGAGGGCGAGGGCGGTGAACGAAGCGGCAAAAGCGCCGTGCTTGTGTGCACCACGTTAGAGGCTACTAGGAGAGCAAGGTGGTTGACTCTCGCTTGCCTTCCCAAGTGCCCTTAGCAGTCGGAAGGAGCAAGCTGAAGCACTGCTGATTGTGCTGCTCCTTGATTCCCTTGCAGCCCGCTGTGAAAGCATTGGCGGTCACTTCTAGGCGCCGAGTTGCACACACACAGCACCACGCTAAGTGCCGCGGAGAAGGGAAATCCAGAGTGCAGCGAGGAGCTGGACGTGGCTTACGTGCAGTAAGGGGAAGGTGAACCTAAGCACTGCCTCTTCAATCTGGCCGCCTCTGCTCTGGTAGCAACTTTTGCGAGTCGGCAAAGGGAGCCGCGAGTATGTAGAACGGAGGGCAGCGAGACGCCGTGTGTTATGCGCCCTTTCAGGGCTGCTGACAAGGGGCTACTTTAAGAACGCCTTCTTCGTCCTCGCGTCCTTCTCGCTTCGCTCTAGCTGCATGGAGTACAGCACAGCGAAGGAGTGAGGACGGGCACTGCCCCAGCTTTTGCCCTGGCGTGCAACGGCTGTGTGCAGCTTTTCCAAGCAGCAAGAGCACTGAGAAGTGAAAGCGATTGTGAAGGAGCTCTTTGGCTTCTCGTGTGCTCTTCGCTGCACTGCGCCGCTCGCAAGCGGCTTCGTTCTTCGGCGTCTGCCGTCCGGAGAGAGCTGAACTGCAGCGGTCAGTTGCAGCTCTGCCCAACAGCGCGCTCTCAGTTCTGCGGACAAGCACGCCCTGTTGCCTTGGCTCCGAGTGCAAAGTCCCTAGCGAGCACTCACTCAGTGCAATGCACCCAGAAAGACGCTCTCGCTCGTCTTTCAAGGAGCGATTCCTAACAGCAGAAGCAGCAGAGGCACAAACAGGATGACGAGAAGGGACAATGTAGAACACGTCTCTGTCCTGGCACATTGTCGTGTGCGATACGTCCCTCCGGGTCTTCGGTCCTTGCGAAGCTCTATGTACTGCGAGCGCAGCTACTTGAAGCTGAGACGGACCGCGGAGCTAGCAGCGAATTCGGAGAGCGCTAAGCACGAAGTCAAGAAGCGAGACGTGTCCCTGCAACGCGGTGCTAAGAGCAGCTTCCTGGCGGCGGGGGCGAGCCCCGGCCACAAGACATTCTCGTCCTGGCAACGGATCTCTGTGAAGGGCGTAGGCGAAAAGCTTTCGTTTTCCATTCGAACTGCGAGAGACGCAGACGGTTACACGGAGCTCTGAGAACAAAGGTGCACGCCCTAGGCTGGCTTGGGCAGAAGAAGCGTTCTCGAGCTCTTGGCTGCCCGCACACTGCTGGGTATGTGGCGCCCCTGCAGCGGCTTCTGGCCGCCGGCAAGTGAAAGCGGAGCCAGGCGTGGGCGAGGGCGAGGGCGGTGAACGAAGCGGCTATGTGCCGTGCTTGTGTGCACCACGTTAGAGGCTACTAGGAGAGGAAGGTGGTTGACTCTCGCTTGCCTTCCCAAGTGCCCTTAGCAGTCGGAAGGAGCAAGCTGAAGCACTGCTGCTTGTGCTGCTCCTTGGTTCCCTTGCAGCCCGCTCTGAAAGCATTGGCGGTCGCTTCTAGGCGCCGAGTTGCACACACACAGCACCACGCTAAGTGCCACGGAGAAGGGAAATCCAGAGTGCAGCGAGGAGCTTGACGTGGCTTACGTGCAGTAAGGAGAAGGTGAACCTAAGCACAGCCTCTTCAATCTGGCCGCCTCTGCTCTGGTTGCAACTTTTGCAAGTCAGCAAAGGGAGACGCGAGTATGTAGAACGGAGGGCAGCTAGACGCCGTGTGTTATGCGCCCTTTCAGGGCTGCTGACAAGGGGCTACTTTAAGAACGCCTTCTTCGTCCTCGCGTCCTTCTCGCTTCGCTCTAGCTGCAAGGAGTACAGCACAGCGAAGGAGTGAGGACGGGCACTGCCCCAGCTTTTGCCCTGGCGTGCAACGGCTGTGTGCAGCTTTTCCAAGCAGCAAGAGCACTGAGAAGTGAAAGCGATTGTGAAGGAGCTCTTTGGCTTCTCGTGTGCTCTTCGCTGCACAGCGCCGCTCGCAAGCGGCTTCGTTCTTCGGCGTCTGCCGTCCGGAGAGAGCTGAACTGCAGCGGTCAGTTTCAGCTCTGCCCAACAGCGCGCTCTCAGTTCTGCGGACAAGCACGCCCTGTTGCCTTGGCTCCGAGTGCAAAGTCCCTAGCGAGCACTCACTCAGTGCAATGCACCCAGAAAGACGCTCTCGCTCGTCTTTCAAGGAGCGACTCCTAACAGCAGAAGCAGCAGAGGCACAAACTGGATGACGAGAAGGGACAATGTAGAACACGTCTCTGTCCTGGCACATTGTCGTGTGCGATACGTCCCTCCGGGTCTTCGGTCCTTGCGAAGCTCTATGTACTGCGAGCGCAGCTACTTGAAGCTGAGACGGACCGCGGAGCTAGCAGCGAATTCGGAGAGCGCTAAGCACGAAGTCAAGAAGCGAGACGTGTCCCTGCAACGCGGTGCTAAGAGCAGCTTCCTGGCGGCGGGGGCGAGCCCCGGCCACAAGACATTCTCGTCCTAGCAACGGATCTCTGTGAAGGGCGTAGGCGAAAAGCTTTCGATTTCCATTCGAACTGCGAGAAAGGCAGACTGTTACACGGAGCTCTGAGAACAAAGGTGCACGCCCTAGGCGGGCTTGGGCAGAAGCAGCGTTCTCGAGCTCTTGGCTGCCCGCACACTGCTGGGTATTTGGCGCCCCTGCGGCGGCTTCTGGCCGCCGGCAAGTGAAAGCGGAGCCAGGCGTGGGCGAGGGCGAGGGCGGTGAACGAAGCGGCAAAAGCGCCGTGCTTGTGTGCACCACGTTAGAGGCTACTAGGAGAGCAAGGTGGTTGACTCTCGCTTGCCTTCCCAAGTGCCCTTAGCAGTCGGAAGGAGCAAGCTGAAGCACTGCTGATTGTGCTGCTCCTTGATTCCCTTGCAGCCCGCTCTGAAAGCATTGGCGGTCACTTCTAGGCGCCGAGTTGCACACACACAGCACCACGCTAAGTGCCGCGGAGAAGGGAAATCCAGAGTGCAGCGAGGAGCTGGACGTGGCTTACGTGCAGTAAGGGGAAGGTGAACCTAAGCACAGCCTCTTCAATCTGGCCGCCTCTGCTCTGGTAGCAACTTTTGCGAGTCGGCAAAGGGAGCCGCGAGTATGTAGAACGGAGGGCAGCGAGACGCCGTGTGTTATGCGCCCTTTCAGGGCTGCTGACCGCGGGCTACTTTAAGAACGCCTTCTTCGTCCTCGCGTCCTTCTCGCTTCGCTCTAGCTGCAAGGAGTACAGCACAGCGAAGGTGTGAGGAAGGGCACTGCCCCAGCTTTTGCCCTGGCGTGCAACGGCTGTGTGCAGCTTTTCCAAGCAGCAAGAGCACTGAGAAGTGAAAGCGATTGTGAAGGAGCTCTTTGGCTGCTCGTGTGCTCTTCGCTGCACTGCGCCGCTCGCAAGCGGCTTCGTTCTTCGGCGTCTGCCGTCCGGAGAGAGCTGAACTGCAGCGGTCAGTTTCAGCTCTGCCCAACAGCGCGCTCTCAGTTCTGCGGACAAGCACGCCCTGTTGCCTTGGCTCCGAGTGCAAAGTCCCTAGCGAGCACTCACTCAGTGCAATGCACCCAGAAAGACGCTCTCGCTCGTCTTTCAAGGAGCGATTCCTAACAGCAGAAGCAGCAGAGGCACAAACAGGATGACGAGAAGGGACAATGTAGAACACGTCTCTGTCCTGGCACATTGTCGTGTGCGATACGTCCCTCCGGGTCTTCGGTCCTTGCGAAGCTCTATGTACTGCGAGCGCAGCTACTTGAAGCTGAGACGGACCGCGGAGCTAGCAGCGAATTCGGAGAGCGCTAAGCACGAAGTCAAGAAGCGAGACGTGTCCCTGCAACGCGGTGCTAAGAGCAGCTTCCTCGCGGCGGGGGCGAGCCCCGGCCACAAGACATTCTCGTCCTGGCAACGGATCTCTGTGAAGGGCGTAGGCGAAAAGCTTTCGTTTTCCATTCGAACTGCGAGAGACGCAGACGGTTACACGGAGCTCTGAGAACAAAGGTGCACGCCCTAGGCTGGCTTGGGCAGAAGAAGCGTTCTCGAGCTCTTGGCTGCCCGCACACTGCTGGGTATGTGGCGCCCCTGCAGCGGCTTCTGGCCGCCGGCAAGTGAAAGCGGAGCCAGGCGTGGGCGAGGGCGAGGGCGGTGAACGAAGCGGCTATGTGCCGTGCTTGTGTGCACCACGTTAGAGGCTACTAGGAGAGGAAGGTGGTTGACTCTCGCTTGCCTTCCCAAGTGCCCTTAGCAGTCGGAAGGAGCAAGCTGAAGCACTGCTGCTTGTGCTGCTCCTTGGTTCCCTTGCAGCCCGCTCTGAAAGCATTGGCGGTCGCTTCTAGGCGCCGAGTTGCACACACACAGCACCACGCTAAGTGCCACGGAGAAGGGAAATCCAGAGTGCAGCGAGGAGCTTGACGTGGCTTACGTGCAGTAAGGAGAAGGTGAACCTAAGCACAGCCTCTTCAATCTGGCCGCCTCTGCTCTGGTTGCAACTTTTGCAAGTCAGCAAAGGGAGACGCGAGTATGTAGAACGGAGGGCAGCTAGACGCCGTGTGTTATGCGCCCTTTCAGGGCTGCTGACAAGGGGCTACTTTAAGAACGCCTTCTTCGTCCTCGCGTCCTTCTCGCTTCGCTCTAGCTGCAAGGAGTACAGCACAGCGAAGGAGTGAGGACGGGCACTGCCCCAGCTTTTGCCCTGGCGTGCAACGGCTGTGTGCTGCTTTTCCAAGCAGCAAGAGCACTGAGAAGTGAAAGCGATTGTGAAGGAGCTCTTTGGCTTCTCGTGTGCTCTTCGCTGCACTGCGCCGCTCGCAAGCGGCTTCGTTCTTCGGCGTCTGCCGTCCGGAGAGAGCTGAACTGCAGCGGTCAGTTTCAGCTCTGCCCAACAGCGCGCTCTCAGTTCTGCGGACAAGCACGCCCTGTTGCCTTGGCTCCGAGTGCAAAGTCCCTAGCGAGCACTCACTCAGTGCAATGCACCCAGAAAGACGCTCTCGCTCGTCTTTCAAGGAGCGACTCCTAACAGCAGAAGCAGCAGAGGCACAAACTGGATGACGAGAAGGGACAATGTAGAACACGTCTCTGTCCTGGCACATTGTCGTGTGCGATACGTCCCTCCGGGTCTTCGGTCCTTGCGAAGCTCTATGTACTGCGAGCGCAGCTACTTGAAGCTGAGACGGACCGCGGAGCTAGCAGCGAATTCGGAGAGCGCTAAGCACGAAGTCAAGAAGCGAGACGTGTCCCTGCAACGCGGTGCTAAGAGCAGCTTCCTGGCGGCGGGGGCGAGCCCCGGCCACAAGACATTCTCGTCCTAGCAACGGATCTCTGTGAAGGGCGTAGGCGAAAAGCTTTCGATTTCCATTCGAACTGCGAGAAAGGCAGACTGTTACACGGAGCTCTGAGAACAAAGGTGCACGCCCTAGGCGGGCTTGGGCAGAAGCAGCGTTCTCGAGCTCTTGGCTGCCCGCACACTGCTGGGTATTTGGCGCCCCTGCGGCGGCTTCTGGCCGCCGGCAAGTGAAAGCGGAGCCAGGCGTGGGCGAGGGCGAGGGCGGTGAACGAAGCGGCAAAAGCGCCGTGCTTGTGTGCACCACGTTAGAGGCTACTAGGAGAGCAAGGTGGTTGACTCTCGCTTGCCTTCCCAAGTGCCCTTAGCAGTCGGAAGGAGCAAGCTGAAGCACTGCTGATTGTGCTGCTCCTTGATTCCCTTGCAGCCCGCTGTGAAAGCATTGGCGGTCACTTCTAGGCGCCGAGTTGCACACACACAGTTCCACGCTAAGTGCCGCGGAGAAGGGAAATCCAGAGTGCAGCGAGGAGCTGGACGTGGCTTACGTGCAGTAAGGGGAAGGTGAACCTAAGCACTGCCTCTTCAATCTGGCCGCCTCTGCTCTGGTAGCAACTTTTGCGAGTCGGCAAAGGGAGCCGCGAGTATGTAGAACGGAGGGCAGCGAGACGCCGTGTGTTATGCGCCCTTTCAGGGCTGCTGACAAGGGGCTACTTTAAGAACGCCTTCTTCGTCCTCGCGTCCTTCTCGCTTCGCTCTAGCTGCAAGGAGTACAGCACAGCGAAGGTGTGAGGAAGGGCACTGCCCCAGCTTTTGCCCTGGCGTGCAACGGCTGTGTGCAGATTTTCCAAGCAGCAAGAGCACTGAGAAGTGAAAGCGATTGTGAAGGAGCTCTTTGGCTGCTCGTGTGCTCTTCGCTGCACTGCGCCGCTCGCAAGCGGCTTCGTTCTTCGGCGTCTGCCGTCCGGAGAGAGCTGAACTGCAGCGGTCAGTTTCAGCTCTGCCCAACAGCGTGCTCTCAGTTCTGCGGACAAGCACGCCCTGTTGCCTTGGCTCCGAGTGCAAAGTCCCTAGCGAGCACTCACTCAGTGCAATGCACCCAGAAAGACGCTCTCGCTCGTCTTTCAAGGAGCGATTCCTAACAGCAGAAGCAGCAGAGGCACAAACAGGATGACGAGAAGGGACAATGTAGAACACGTCTCTGTCCTGGCACATTGTCGTGTGCGATACGTCCCTCCGGGTCTTCGGTCCTTGCGAAGCTCTATGTACTGCGAGCGCAGCTACTTGAAGCTGAGACGGACCGCGGAGCTAGCAGCGAATTCGGAGAGCGCTAAGCACGAAGTCAAGAAGCGAGACGTGTCCCTGCAACGCGGTGCTAAGAGCAGCTTCCTGGCGGCGGGGGCGAGCCCCGGCCACAAGACATTCTCGTCCTAGCAACGGATCTCTGTGAAGGGCGTAGGCGAAAAGCTTTCGATTTCCATTCGAACTGCGAGAAAGGCAGACTGTTACACGGAGCTCTGAGAACAAAGGTGCACGCCCTAGGCTGGCTTGGGCAGAAGCAGCGTTCTCGAGCTCTTGGCTGCCCGCACACTGCTGGGTATTTGGCGCCCCTGCGGCGGCTTCTGGCCGCCGACAAGTGAAAGCGGAGCAAGGCGTGGGCGAGGGCGAGGGCGGTGAACGAAGCGGCTATGTGCCGTGCTTGTGTGCACCACGTTAGAGGCTACTAGGAGAGGAAGGTGGTTGACTCTCGCTTGCCTTCCCAAGTGCCCTTAGCAGTCGGAAGGAGCAAGCTGAAGCACTGCTGCTTGTGCTGCTCCTTGGTTCCCTTGCAGCCCGCTCTGAAAGCATTGGCGGTCGCTTCTAGGCGCCGAGTTGCACACACACAGCACCACGCTAAGTGCCACGGAGAAGGGAAATCCAGAGTGCAGCGAGGAGCTTGACGTGGCTTACGTGCAGTAAGGAGAAGGTGAACCTAAGCACAGCCTCTTCAATCTGGCCGCCTCTGCTCTGGTTGCAACTTTTGCAAGTCAGCAAAGGGAGACGCGAGTATGTAGAACGGAGGGCAGCTAGACGCCGTGTGTTATGCGCCCTTTCAGGGCTGCTGACAAGGGGCTACTTTAAGAACGCCTTCTTCGTCCTCGCGTCCTTCTCGCTTCGCTCTAGCTGCAAGGAGTACAGCACAGCGAAGGAGTGAGGAAGGGCACTGCCCCAGCTTTTGCCCTGGCGTGCAACGGCTGTGTGCTGCTTTTCCAAGCAGCAAGAGCACTGAGAAGTGAAAGCGATTGTGAAGGAGCTCTTTGGCTTCTCGTGTGCTCTTCGCTGCACTGCGCCGCTCGCAAGCGGCTTCGTTCTTCGGCGTCTGCCGTCCGGAGAGAGCTGAACTGCAGCGGTCAGTTTCAGCTCTGCCCAACAGCGCGCTCTCAGTTCTGCGGACAAGCACGCCCTGTTGCCTTGGCTCCGAGTGCAAAGTCCCTAGCGAGCACTCACTCAGTGCAATGCACCCAGAAAGACGCTCTCGCTTGTCTTTCAAGGAGCGACTCCTAACAGCAGAAGCAGCAGAGGCACAAACTGGATGACGAGAAGGGACAATGTAGAACACGTCTCTGTCCTGGCACATTGTCGTGTGCGATACGTCCCTCCGGGTCTTCGGTCCTTGCGAAGCTCTATGTACTGCGAGCGCAGCTACTTGAAGCTGAGACGGACCGCGGAGCTAGCAGCGAATTCGGAGAGCGCTAAGCACGAAGTCAAGAAGCGAGACGTGTCCCTGCAACGCGGTGCTAAGAGCAGCTTCCTGGCGGCGGGGGCGAGCCCCGGCCACAAGACATTCTCGTCCTAGCAACGGATCTCTGTGAAGGGCGTAGGCGAAAAGCTTTCGATTTCCATTCGAACTGCGAGAAAGGCAGACTGTTACACGGAGCTCTGAGAACAAAGGTGCACGCCCTAGGCGGGCTTGGGCAGAAGCAGCGTTCTCGAGCTCTTGGCTGCCCGCACACTGCTGGGTATTTGGCGCCCCTGCGGCGGCTTCTGGCCGCCGGCAAGTGAAAGCGGAGCCAGGCGTGGGCGAGGGCGAGGGCGGTGAACGAAGCGGCAAAAGCGCCGTGCTTGTGTGCACCACGTTAGAGGCTACTAGGAGAGCAAGGTGGTTGACTCTCGCTTGCCTTCCCAAGTGCCCTTAGCAGTCGGAAGGAGCAAGCTGAAGCACTGCTGATTGTGCTGCTCCTTGATTCCCTTGCAGCCCGCTGTGAAAGCATTGGCGGTCACTTCTAGGCGCCGAGTTGCACACACACAGCACCACGCTAAGTGCCGCGGAGAAGGGAAATCCAGAGTGCAGCGAGGAGCTGGACGTGGCTTACGTGCAGTAAGGGGAAGGTGAACCTAAGCACTGCCTCTTCAATCTGGCCGCCTCTGCTCTGGTAGCAACTTTTGCGAGTCGGCAAAGGGAGCCGCGAGTATGTAGAACGGAGGGCAGCGAGACGCCGTGTGTTATGCGCCCTTTCAGGGCTGCTGACAAGGGGCTACTTTAAGAACGCCTTCTTCGTCCTCGCGTCCTTCTCGCTTCGCTCTAGCTGCAAGGAGTACAGCACAGCGAAGGAGTGAGGACGGGCACTGCCCCAGCTTTTGCCCTGGCGTGCAACGGCTGTGTGCTGCTTTTCCAAGCAGCAAGAGCACTGAGAAGTGAAAGCGATTGTGAAGGAGCTCTTTGGCTGCTCGTGTGCTCTTCGCTGCACTGCGCCGCTCGCAAGCGGCTTCGTTCTTCGGCGTCTGCCGTCCGGAGAGAGCTGAACTGCAGCGGTCAGTTGCAGCTCTGCCCAACAGCGCGCTCTCAGTTCTGCGGACAAGCACGCCCTGTTGCCTTGGCTCCGAGTGCAAAGTCCCTAGCGAGCACTCACTCAGTGCAATGCACCCAGAAAGACGCTCTCGCTCGTCTTTCAAGGAGCGATTCCTAACAGCAGAAGCAGCAGAGGCACAAACAGGATGACGAGAAGGGACAATGTAGAACACGTCTCTGTCCTGGCACATTGTCGTGTGCGATACGTCCCTCCGGGTCTTCGGTCCTTGCGAAGCTCTATGTACTGCGAGCGCAGCTACTTGAAGCTGAGACGGACCGCGGAGCTAGCAGCGAATTCGGAGAGCGCTGAGCACGAAGTCAAGAAGCGAGACGTGTCCCTGCAACGCGGTGCTAAGAGCAGCTTCCTGGCGGCGGGGGCGAGCCCCGGCCACAAGACATTCTCGTCCTGGCAACGGATCTCTGTGAAGGGCGTAGGCGAAAAGCTTTCGTTTTCCATTCGAACTGCGAGAGACGCAGACGGTTACACGGAGCTCTGAGAACAAAGGTGCACGCCCTAGGCTGGCTTGGGCAGAAGAAGCGTTCTCGAGCTCTTGGCTGCCCGCACACTGCTGGGTATGTGGCGCCCCTGCAGCGGCTTCTGGCCGCCGGCAAGTGAAAGCGGAGCCAGGCGTGGGCGAGGGCGAGGGCGGTGAACGACGCGGCTATGTGCCGTGCTTGTGTGCACCACGTTAGAGGCTACTAGGAGAGGAAGGTGGTTGACTCTCGCTTGCCTTCCCAAGTGCCCTTAGCAGTCGGAAGGAGCAAGCTGAAGCACTGCTGCTTGTGCTGCTCCTTGGTTCCCTTGCAGCCCGCTCTGAAAGCATTGGCGGTCGCTTCTAGGCGCCGAGTTGCACACACACAGCACCACGCTAAGTGCCACGGAGAAGGGAAATCCAGAGTGCAGCGAGGAGCTTGACGTGGCTTACGTGCAGTAAGGAGAAGGTGAACCTAAGCACAGCCTCTTCAATCTGGCCGCCTCTGCTCTGGTTGCAACTTTTGCAAGTCAGCAAAGGGAGACGCGAGTATGTAGAACGGAGGGCAGCTAGACGCCGTGTGTTATGCGCCCTTTCAGGGCTGCTGACAAGGGGCTACTTTAAGAACGCCTTCTTCGTCCTCGCGTCCTTCTCGCTTCGCTCTAGCTGCAAGGAGTACAGCACAGCGAAGGAGTGAGGACGGGCACTGCCCCAGCTTTTGCCCTGGCGTGCAACGGCTGTGTGCTGCTTTTCCAAGCAGCAAGAGCACTGAGAAGTGAAAGCGATTGTGAAGGAGCTCTTTGGCTTCTCGTGTGCTCTTCGCTGCACTGCGCCGCTCGCAAGCGGCTTCGTTCTTCGGCGTCTGCCGTCCGGAGAGAGCTGAACTGCAGCGGTCAGTTTCAGCTCTGCCCAACAGCGCGCTCTCAGTTCTGCGGACAAGCACGCCCTGTTGCCTTGGCTCCGAGTGCAAAGTCCCTAGCGAGCACTCACTCAGTGCAATGCACCCAGAAAGACGCTCTCGCTCGTCTTTCAAGGAGCGACTCCTAACAGCAGAAGCAGCAGAGGCACAAACTTGATGACGAGAAGGGACAATGTAGAACACGTCTCTGTCCTGGCACATTGTCGTGTGCGATACGTCCCTCCGGGTCTTCGGTCCTTGCGAAGCTCTATGTACTGCGAGCGCAGCTACTTGAAGCTGAGACGGACCGCGGAGCTAGCAGCGAATTCGGAGAGCGCTAAGCACGAAGTCAAGAAGCGAGACGTGTCCCTGCAACGCGGTGCTAAGAGCAGCTTCCTGGCGGCGGGGGCGAGCCCCGGCCACAAGACATTCTCGTCCTAGCAACGGATCTCTGTGAAGGGCGTAGGCGAAAAGCTTTCGATTTCCATTCGAACTGCGAGAAAGGCAGACTGTTACACGGAGCTCTGAGAACAAAGGTGCACGCCCTAGGCGGGCTTGGGCAGAAGCAGCGTTCTCGAGCTCTTGGCTGCCCGCACACTGCTGGGTATGTGGCGCCCCTGCGGCGGCTTCTGGCCGCCGGCAAGTGAAAGCGGAGCAAGGCGTGGGCGAGGGCGAGGGCGGTGAACGAAGCGGCTATGTGCCGTGCTTGTGTGCACCACGTTAGAGGCTACTAGGAGAGGAAGGTGGTTGACTCTCGCTTGCCTTCCCAAGTGCCCTTAGCAGTCGGAAGGAGCAAGCTGAAGCACTGCTGCTTGTGCTGCTCCTTGGTTCCCTTGCAGCCCGCTCTGAAAGCATTGGCGGTCGCTTCTAGGCGCCGAGTTGCACACACACAGCACCACGCTAAGTGCCACGGAGAAGGGAAATCCAGAGTGCAGCGAGGAGCTTGACGTGGCTTACGTGCAGTAAGGAGAAGGTGAACCTAAGCACAGCCTCTTCAATCTGGCCGCCTCTGCTCTGGTTGCAACTTTTGCAAGTCAGCAAAGGGAGACGCGAGTATGTAGAACGGAGGGCAGCTAGACGCCGTGTGTTATGCGCCCTTTCAGGGCTGCTGACAAGGGGCTACTTTAAGAACGCCTTCTTCGTCCTCGCGTCCTTCTCGCTTCGCTCTAGCTTCAAGGAGTACAGCACAGCGAAGGTGTGAGGACGGGCACTGCCCCAGCTTTTGCCCTGGCGTGCAACGGCTGTGTGCTGCTTTTCCAAGCAGCAAGAGCACTGAGAAGTGAAAGCGATTGTGAAGGAGCTCTTTGGCTGCTCGTGTGCTCTTCGCTGCACTGCGCCGCTCGCAAGCGGCTTCGTTCTTCGGCGTCTGCCGTCCGGAGAGAGCTGAACTGCAGCGGTCAGTTTCAGCTCTGCCCAACAGCGCGCTCTCAGTTCTGCGGACAAGCACGCCCTGTTGCCTTGGCTCCGAGTGCAAAGTCCCTAGCGAGCACTCACTCAGTGCAATGCACCCAGAAAGACGCTCTCGCTCGTCTTTCAAGGAGCGACTCCTAACAGCAGAAGCAGCAGAGGCACAAACTGGATGACGAGAAGGGACAATGTAGAACACGTCTCTGTCCTGGCACATTGTCGTGTGCGATACGTCCCTCCGGGTCTTCGGTCCTTGCGAAGCTCTATGTACTGCGAGCGCAGCTACTTGAAGCTGAGACGGACCGCGGAGCTAGCAGCGAATTCGGAGAGCGCTAAGCACGAAGTCAAGAAGCGAGACGTGTCCCTGCAACGCGGTGCTAAGAGCAGCTTCCTGGCGGCGGGGGCGAGCCCCGGCCACAAGACATTCTCGTCCTAGCAACGGATCTCTGTGAAGGGCGTAGGCGAAAAGCTTTCGATTTCCATTCGAACTGCGAGAAAGGCAGACGGTTACACGGAGCTCTGAGAACAAAGGTGCACGCCCTAGGCGGGCTTGGGCAGAAGCAGCGTTCTCGAGCTCTTGGCTGCCCGCACACTGCTGGGTATGTGGCGCCCCTGCGGCGGCTTCTGGCCGCCGGCAAGTGAAAGCGGAGCAAGGCGTGGGCGAGGGCGAGGGCGGTGAACGAAGCGGCAAAAGCGCCGTGCTTGTGTGCACCACGTTAGAGGCTACTAGGAGAGCAAGGTGGTTGACTCTCGCTTGCCTTCCCAAGTGCCCTTAGCAGTCGGAAGGAGCAAGCTGAAGCACTGCTGATTGTGCTGCTCCTTGATTCCCTTGCAGCCCGCTGTGAAAGCATTGGCGGTCACTTCTAGGCGCCGAGTTGCACACACACAGCACCACGCTAAGTGCCGCGGAGAAGGGAAATCCAGAGTGCAGCGAGGAGCTGGACGTGGCTTACGTGCAGTAAGGGGAAGGTGAACCTAAGCACTGCCTCTTCAATCTGGCCGCCTCTGCTCTGGTAGCAACTTTTGCGAGTCGGCAAAGGGAGCCGCGAGTATGTAGAACGGAGGGCAGCGAGACGCCGTGTGTTATGCGCCCTTTCAGGGCTGCTGACAAGGGGCTACTTTAAGAACGCCTTCTTCGTCCTCGCGTCCTTCTCGCTTCGCTCTAGCTGCAAGGAGTACAGCACAGCGAAGGTGTGAGGAAGGGCACTGCCCCAGCTTTTGCCCTGGCGTGCAACGGCTGTGTGCAGCTTTTGCAAGCAGCAAGAGCACTGAGAAGTGAAAGCGATTGTGAAGGAGCTCTTTGGCTGCTCGTGTGCTCTTCGCTGCACTGCGCCGCTCGCAAGCGGCTTCGTTCTTCGGCGTCTGCCGTCCGGAGAGAGCTGAACTGCAGCGGTCAGTTGCAGCTCTGCCCAACAGCGCGCTCTCAGTTCTGCGGACAAGCACGCCCTGTTGCCTTGGCTCCGAGTGCAAAGTCCCTAGCGAGCACTCACTCAGTGCAATGCACCCAGAAAGACGCTCTCGCTCGTCTTTCAAGGAGCGATTCCTAACAGCAGAAGCAGCAGAGGCACAAACTGGATGACGAGAAGGGACAATGTAGAACACGTCTCTGTCCTGGCACATTGTCGTGTGCGATACGTCCCTCCGGGTCTTCGGTCCTTGCGAAGCTCTATGTACTGCGAGCGCAGCTACTTGAAGCTGAGACGGACCGCGGAGCTAGCAGCGAATTCGGAGAGCGCTAAGCACGAAGTCAAGAAGCGAGACGTGTCCCTGCAACGCGGTGCTAAGAGCAGCTTCCTGGCGGCGGGGGCGAGCCCCGGCCACAAGACATTCTCGTCCTAGCAACGGATCTCTGTGAAGGGCGTAGGCGAAAAGCTTTCGATTTCCATTCGAACTGCGAGAAAGGCAGACTGTTACACGGAGCTCTGAGAACAAAGGTGCACGCCCTAGGCTGGCTTGGGCAGAAGCAGCGTTCTCGAGCTCTTGGCTGCCCGCACACTGCTGGGTATGTGGCGCCCCTGCGGCGGCTTCTGGCCGCCGACAAGTGAAAGCGGAGCAAGGCGTGGGCGAGGGCGAGGGCGGTGAACGAAGCGGCTATGTGCCGTGCTTGTGTGCACCACGTTAGAGGCTACTAGGAGAGGAAGGTGGTTGACTCTCGCTTGCCTTCCCAAGTGCCCTTAGCAGTCGGAAGGAGCAAGCTGAAGCACTGCTGCTTGTGCTGCTCCTTGGTTCCCTTGCAGCCCGCTCTGAAAGCATTGGCGGTCGCTTCTAGGCGCCGAGTTGCACACACACAGCACCACGCTAAGTGCCACGGAGAAGGGAAATCCAGAGTGCAGCGAGGAGCTTGACGTGGCTTACGTGCAGTAAGGAGAAGGTGAACCTAAGCACAGCCTCTTCAATCTGGCCGCCTCTGCTCTGGTTGCAACTTTTGCAAGTCAGCAAAGGGAGACGCGAGTATGTAGAACGGAGGGCAGCTAGACGCCGTGTGTTATGCGCCCTTTCAGGGCTGCTGACAAGGGGCTACTTTAAGAACGCCTTCTTCGTCCTCGCGTCCTTCTCGCTTCGCTCTAGCTGCAAGGAGTACAGCACAGCGAAGGAGTGAGGACGGGCACTGCCCCAGCTTTTGCCCTGGCGTGCAACGGCTGTGTGCTGCTTTTCCAAGCAGCAAGAGCACTGAGAAGTGAAAGCGATTGTGAAGGAGCTCTTTGGCTTCTCGTGTGCTCTTCGCTGCACTGCGCCGCTCGCAAGCGGCTTCGTTCTTCGGCGTCTGCCGTCCGGAGAGAGCTGAACTGCAGCGGTCAGTTTCAGCTCTGCCCAACAGCGCGCTCTCAGTTCTGCGGACAAGCACGCCCTGTTGCCTTGGCTCCGAGTGCAAAGTCCCTAGCGAGCACTCACTCAGTGCAATGCACCCAGAAAGACGCTCTCGATCGTCTTTCAAGGAGCGACTCCTAACAGCAGAAGCAGCAGAGGCACAAACTGGATGACGAGAAGGGACAATGTAGAACACGTCTCTGTCCTGGCACATTGTCGTGTGCGATACGTCCCTCCGGGTCTTCGGTCCTTGCGAAGCTCTATGTACTGCGAGCGCAGCTACTTGAAGCTGAGACGGACCGCGGAGCTAGCAGCGAATTCGGAGAGCGCTAAGCACGAAGTCAAGAAGCGAGACGTGTCCCTGCAACGCGGTGCTAAGAGCAGCTTCCTGGCGGCGGGGGCGAGCCCCGGCCACAAGACATTCTCGTCCTAGCAACGGATCTCTGTGAAGGGCGTAGGCGAAAAGCTTTCGATTTCCATTCGAACTGCGAGAAAGGCAGACTGTTACACGGAGCTCTGAGAACAAAGGTGCACGCCCTAGGCGGGCTTGGGCAGAAGCAGCGTTCTCGAGCTCTTGGCTGCCCGCACACTGCTGGGTATTTGGCGCCCCTGCGGCGGCTTCTGGCCGCCGGCAAGTGAAAGCGGAGCCAGGCGTGGGCGAGGGCGAGGGCGGTGAACGAAGCGGCAAAAGCGCCGTGCTTGTGTGCACCACGTTAGAGGCTACTAGGAGAGCAAGGTGGTTGACTCTCGCTTGCCTTCCCAAGTGCCCTTAGCAGTCGGAAGGAGCAAGCTGAAGCACTGCTGATTGTGCTGCTCCTTGATTCCCTTGCAGCCCGCTGTGAAAGCATTGGCGGTCACTTCTAGGCGCCGAGTTGCACACACACAGCACCACGCTAAGTGCCGCGGAGAAGGGAAATCCAGAGTGCAGCGAGGAGCTGGACGTGGCTTACGTGCAGTAAGGGGAAGGTGAACCTAAGCACTGCCTCTTCAATCTGGCCGCCTCTGCTCTGGTAGCAACTTTTGCGAGTCGGCAAAGGGAGCCGCGAGTATGTAGAACGGAGGGCAGCGAGACGCCGTGTGTTATGCGCCCTTTCAGGGCTGCTGACAAGGGGCTACTTTAAGAACGCCTTCTTCGTCCTCGCGTCCTTCTCGCTTCGCTCTAGCTGCAAGGAGTACAGCACAGCGAAGGAGTGAGGACGGGCACTGCCCCAGCTTTTGCCCTGGCGTGCAACGGCTGTGTGCTGCTTTTCCAAGCAGCAAGAGCACTGAGAAGTGAAAGCGATTGTGAAGGAGCTCTTTGGCTGCTCGTGTGCTCTTCGCTGCACTGCGCTGCTCGCAAGCGGCTTCGTTCTTCGGCGTCTGCCGTCCGGAGAGAGCTGAACTGCAGCGGTCAGTTTCAGCTCTGCCCAACAGCGCGCTCTCAGTTCTGCGGACAAGCACGCCCTGTTGCCTTGGCTCCGAGTGCAAAGTCCCTAGCGAGCACTCACTCAGTGCAATGCACCCAGAAAGACGCTCTCGCTCGTCTTTCAAGGAGCGACTCCTAACAGCAGAAGCAGCAGAGGCACAAACTGGATGACGAGAAGGGACAATGTAGAACACGTCTCTGTCCTGGCACATTGTCGTGTGCGATACGTCCCTCCGGGTCTTCGGTCCTTGCGAAGCTCTATGTACTGCGAGCGCAGCTACTTGAAGCTGAGACGGACCGCGGAGCTAGCAGCGAATTCGGAGAGCGCTAAGCACGAAGTCAAGAAGCGAGACGTGTCCCTGCAACGCGGTGCTAAGAGCAGCTTCCTGGCGGCGGGGGCGAGCTCCGGCCACAAGACATTCTCGTCCTAGCAACGGATCTCTGTGAAGGGCGTAGGCGAAAAGCTTTCGATTTCCATTCGAACTGCGAGAAAGGCAGACTGTTACACGGAGCTCTGAGAACAAAGGTGCACGCCCTAGGCGGGCTTGGGCAGAAGCAGCGTTCTCGAGCTCTTGGCTGCCCGCACACTGCTGGGTATGTGGCGCCCCTGCGGCGGCTTCTGGCCGCCGGCAAGTGAAAGCGGAGCAAGGCGTGGGCGAGGGCGAGGGCGGTGAACGAAGCGGCTATGTGCCGTGCTTGTGTGCACCACGTTAGAGGCTACTAGGAGAGGAAGGTGGTTGACTCTCGCTTGCCTTCCCAAGTGCCCTTAGCAGTCGGAAGGAGCAAGCTGAAGCACTGCTGCTTGTGCTGCTCCTTGGTTCCCTTGCAGCCCGCTCTGAAAGCATTGGCGGTCGCTTCTAGGCGCCGAGTTGCACACACACAGCACCACGCTAAGTGCCACGGAGAAGGGAAATCCAGAGTGCAGCGAGGAGCTTGACGTGGCTTACGTGCAGTAAGGAGAAGGTGAACCTAAGCACAGCCTCTTCAATCTGGCCGCCTCTGCTCTGGTTGCAACTTTTGCAAGTCAGCAAAGGGAGACGCGAGTATGTAGAACGGAGGGCAGCTAGACGCCGTGTGTTATGCGCCCTTTCAGGGCTGCTGACAAGGGGCTACTTTAAGAACGCCTTCTTCGTCCTCGCGTCCTTCTCGCTTCGCTCTAGCTTCAAGGAGTACAGCACAGCGAAGGTGTGAGGAAGGGCACTGCCCCAGCTTTTGCCCTGGCGTGCAACGGCTGTGTGCTGCTTTTCCAAGCAGCAAGAGCACTGAGAAGTGAAAGCGATTGTGAAGGAGCTCTTTGGCTGCTCGTGTGCTCTTCGCTGCACTGCGCCGCTCGCAAGCGGCTTCGTTCTTCGGCGTCTGCCGTCCGGAGAGAGCTGAACTGCAGCGGTCAGTTTCAGCTCTGCCCAACAGCGCGCTCTCAGTTCTGCGGACAAGCACGCCCTGTTGCCTTGGCTCCGAGTGCAAAGTCCCTAGCGAGCACTCACTCAGTGCAATGCACCCAGAAAGACGCTCTCGCTCGTCTTTCAAGGAGCGACTCCTAACAGCAGAAGCAGCAGAGGCACAAACTGGATGACGAGAAGGGACAATGTAGAACACGTCTCTGTCCTGGCACATTGTCGTGTGCGATACGTCCCTCCGGGTCTTCGGTCCTTGCGAAGCTCTATGTACTGCGAGCGCAGCTACTTGAAGCTGAGACGGACCGCGGAGCTAGCAGCGAATTCGGAGAGCGCTAAGCACGAAGTCAAGAAGCGAGACGTGTCCCTGCAACGCGGTGCTAAGAGCAGCTTCCTGGCGGCGGGGGCGAGCCCCGGCCACAAGACATTCTCGTCCTAGCAACGGATCTCTGTGAAGGGCGTAGGCGAAAAGCTTTCGATTTCCATTCGAACTGCGAGAAAGGCAGACGGTTACACGGAGCTCTGAGAACAAAGGTGCACGCCCTAGGCGGGCTTGGGCAGAAGCAGCGTTCTCGAGCTCTTGGCTGCCCGCACACTGCTGGGTATGTGGCGCCCCTGCGGCGGCTTCTGGCCGCCGGCAAGTGAAAGCGGAGCCAGGCGTGGGCGAGGGCGAGGGCGGTGAACGAAGCGGCAAAAGCGCCGTGCTTGTGTGCACCACGTTAGAGGCTACTAGGAGAGCAAGGTGGTTGACTCTCGCTTGCCTTCCCAAGTGCCCTTAGCAGTCGGAAGGAGCAAGCTGAAGCACTGCTGATTGTGCTGCTCCTTGATTCCCTTGCAGCCCGCTGTGAAAGCATTGGCGGTCACTTCTAGGCGCCGAGTTGCACACACACAGCACCACGCTAAGTGCCGCGGAGAAGGGAAATCCAGAGTGCAGCGAGGAGCTGGACGTGGCTTACGTGCAGTAAGGGGAAGGTGAACCTAAGCACTGCCTCTTCAATCTGGCCGCCTCTGCTCTGGTAGCAACTTTTGCGAGTCGGCAAAGGGAGCCGCGAGTATGTAGAACGGAGGGCAGCGAGACGCCGTGTGTTATGCGCCCTTTCAGGGCTGCTGACAAGGGGCTACTTTAAGAACGCCTTCTTCGTCCTCGCGTCCTTCTCGCTTCGCTCTAGCTGCAAGGAGTACAGCACAGCGAAGGTGTGAGGAAGGGCACTGCCCCAGCTTTTGCCCTGGCGTGCAACGGCTGTGTGCAGCTTTTCCAAGCAGCAAGAGCACTGAGAAGTGAAAGCGATTGTGAAGGAGCTCTTTGGCTGCTCGTGTGCTCTTCGCTGCACTGCGCCGCTCGCAAGCGGCTTCGTTCTTCGGCGTCTGCCGTCCGGAGAGAGCTGAACTGCAGCGGTCAGTTTCAGCTCTGCCCAACAGCGTGCTCTCAGTTCTGCGGACAAGCACGCCCTGTTGCCTTGGCTCCGAGTGCAAAGTCCCTAGCGAGCACTCACTCAGTGCAATGCACCCAGAAAGACGCTCTCGCTCGTCTTTCAAGGAGCGATTCCTAACAGCAGAAGCAGCAGAGGCACAAACTGGATGACGAGAAGGGACAATGTAGAACACGTCTCTGTCCTGGCACATTGTCGTGTGCGATACGTCCCTCCGGGTCTTCGGTCCTTGCGAAGCTCTATGTACTGCGAGCGCAGCTACTTGAAGCTGAGACGGACCGCGGAGCTAGCAGCGAATTCGGAGAGCGCTAAGCACGAAGTCAAGAAGCGAGACGTGTCCCTGCAACGCGGTGCTAAGAGCAGCTTCCTGGCGGCGGGGGCGAGCCCCGGCCACAAGACATTCTCGTCCTAGCAACGGATCTCTGTGAAGGGCGTAGGCGAAAAGCTTTCGATTTCCATTCGAACTGCGAGAAAGGCAGACTGTTACACGGAGCTCTGAGAACAAAGGTGCACGCCCTAGGCTGGCTTGGGCAGAAGCAGCGTTCTCGAGCTCTTGGCTGCCCGCACACTGCTGGGTATGTGGCGCCCCTGCGGCGGCTTCTGGCCGCCGACAAGTGAAAGCGGAGCAAGGCGTGGGCGAGGGCGAGGGCGGTGAACGAAGCGGCTATGTGCCGTGCTTGTGTGCACCACGTTAGAGGCTACTAGGAGAGGAAGGTGGTTGACTCTCGCTTGCCTTCCCAAGTGCCCTTAGCAGTCGGAAGGAGCAAGCTGAAGCACTGCTGCTTGTGCTGCTCCTTGGTTCCCTTGCAGCCCGCTCTGAAAGCATTGGCGGTCGCTTCTAGGCGCCGAGTTGCACACACACAGCACCACGCTAAGTGCCACGGAGAAGGGAAATCCAGAGTGCAGCGAGGAGCTTGACGTGGCTTACGTGCAGTAAGGAGAAGGTGAACCTAAGCACAGCCTCTTCAATCTGGCCGCCTCTGCTCTGGTTGCAACTTTTGCAAGTCAGCAAAGGGAGACGCGAGTATGTAGAACGGAGGGCAGCTAGACGCCGTGTGTTATGCGCCCTTTCAGGGCTGCTGACAAGGGGCTACTTTAAGAACGCCTTCTTCGTCCTCGCGTCCTTCTCGCTTCGCTCTAGCTGCAAGGAGTACAGCACAGCGAAGGAGTGAGGACGGGCACTGCCCCAGCTTTTGCCCTGGCGTGCAACGGCTGTGTGCTGCTTTTCCAAGCAGCAAGAGCACTGAGAAGTGAAAGCGATTGTGAAGGAGCTCTTTGGCTTCTCGTGTGCTCTTCGCTGCACTGCGCCGCTCGCAAGCGGCTTCGTTCTTCGGCGTCTGCCGTCCGGAGAGAGCTGAACTGCAGCGGTCAGTTTCAGCTCTGCCCAACAGCGCGCTCTCAGTTCTGCGGACAAGCACGCCCTGTTGCCTTGGCTCCGAGTGCAAAGTCCCTAGCGAGCACTCACTCAGTGCAATGCACCCAGAAAGACGCTCTCGATCGTCTTTCAAGGAGCGACTCCTAACAGCAGAAGCAGCAGAGGCACAAACTGGATGACGAGAAGGGACAATGTAGAACACGTCTCTGTCCTGGCACATTGTCGTGTGCGATACGTCCCTCCGGGTCTTCGGTCCTTGCGAAGCTCTATGTACTGCGAGCGCAGCTACTTGAAGCTGAGACGGACCGCGGAGCTAGCAGCGAATTCGGAGAGCGCTAAGCACGAAGTCAAGAAGCGAGACGTGTCCCTGCAACGCGGTGCTAAGAGCAGCTTCCTGGCGGCGGGGGCGAGCCCCGGCCACAAGACATTCTCGTCCTAGCAACGGATCTCTGTGAAGGGCGTAGGCGAAAAGCTTTCGATTTCCATTCGAACTGCGAGAAAGGCAGACTGTTACACGGAGCTCTGAGAACAAAGGTGCACGCCCTAGGCGGGCTTGGGCAGAAGCAGCGTTCTCGAGCTCTTGGCTGCCCGCACACTGCTGGGTATTTGGCGCCCCTGCGGCGGCTTCTGGCCGCCGGCAAGTGAAAGCGGAGCCAGGCGTGGGCGAGGGCGAGGGCGGTGAACGAAGCGGCAAAAGCGCCGTGCTTGTGTGCACCACGTTAGAGGCTACTAGGAGAGCAAGGTGGTTGACTCTCGCTTGCCTTCCCAAGTGCCCTTAGCAGTCGGAAGGAGCAAGCTGAAGCACTGCTGATTGTGCTGCTCCTTGATTCCCTTGCAGCCCGCTGTGAAAGCATTGGCGGTCACTTCTAGGCGCCGAGTTGCACACACACAGCACCACGCTAAGTGCCGCGGAGAAGGGAAATCCAGAGTGCAGCGAGGAGCTGGACGTGGCTTACGTGCAGTAAGGGGAAGGTGAACCTAAGCACTGCCTCTTCAATCTGGCCGCCTCTGCTCTGGTAGCAACTTTTGCGAGTCGGCAAAGGGAGCCGCGAGTATGTAGAACGGAGGGCAGCGAGACGCCGTGTGTTATGCGCCCTTTCAGGGCTGCTGACAAGGGGCTACTTTAAGAACGCCTTCTTCGTCCTCGCGTCCTTCTCGCTTCGCTCTAGCTGCAAGGAGTACAGCACAGCGAAGGAGTGAGGACGGGCACTGCCCCAGCTTTTGCCCTGGCGTGCAACGGCTGTGTGCTGCTTTTCCAAGCAGCAAGAGCACTGAGAAGTGAAAGCGATTGTGAAGGAGCTCTTTGGCTGCTCGTGTGCTCTTCGCTGCACTGCGCTGCTCGCAAGCGGCTTCGTTCTTCGGCGTCTGCCGTCCGGAGAGAGCTGAACTGCAGCGGTCAGTTTCAGCTCTGCCCAACAGCGCGCTCTCAGTTCTGCGGACAAGCACGCCCTGTTGCCTTGGCTCCGAGTGCAAAGTCCCTAGCGAGCACTCACTCAGTGCAATGCACCCAGAAAGACGCTCTCGCTCGTCTTTCAAGGAGCGACTCCTAACAGCAGAAGCAGCAGAGGCACAAACTGGATGACGAGAAGGGACAATGTAGAACACGTCTCTGTCCTGGCACATTGTCGTGTGCGATACGTCCCTCCGGGTCTTCGGTCCTTGCGAAGCTCTATGTACTGCGAGCGCAGCTACTTGAAGCTGAGACGGACCGCGGAGCTAGCAGCGAATTCGGAGAGCGCTAAGCACGAAGTCAAGAAGCGAGACGTGTCCCTGCAACGCGGTGCTAAGAGCAGCTTCCTGGCGGCGGGGGCGAGCCCCGGCCACAAGACATTCTCGTCCTAGCAACGGATCTCTGTGAAGGGCGTAGGCGAAAAGCTTTCGATTTCCATTCGAACTGCGAGAAAGGCAGACTGTTACACGGAGCTCTGAGAACAAAGGTGCACGCCCTAGGCTGGCTTGGGCAGAAGCAGCGTTCTCGAGCTCTTGGCTGCCCGCACACTGCTGGGTATGTGGCGCCCCTGCGGCGGCTTCTGGCCGCCGACAAGTGAAAGCGGAGCAAGGCGTGGGCGAGGGCGAGGGCGGTGAACGAAGCGGCTATGTGCCGTGCTTGTGTGCACCACGTTAGAGGCTACTAGGAGAGGAAGGTGGTTGACTCTCGCTTGCCTTCCCAAGTGCCCTTAGCAGTCGGAAGGAGCAAGCTGAAGCACTGCTGCTTGTGCTGCTCCTTGGTTCCCTTGCAGCCCGCTCTGAAAGCATTGGCGGTCGCTTCTAGGCGCCGAGTTGCACACACACAGCACCACGCTAAGTGCCACGGAGAAGGGAAATCCAGAGTGCAGCGAGGAGCTTGACGTGGCTTACGTGCAGTAAGGAGAAGGTGAACCTAAGCACAGCCTCTTCAATCTGGCCGCCTCTGCTCTGGTTGCAACTTTTGCAAGTCAGCAAAGGGAGACGCGAGTATGTAGAACGGAGGGCAGCTAGACGCCGTGTGTTATGCGCCCTTTCAGGGCTGCTGACAAGGGGCTACTTTAAGAACGCCTTCTTCGTCCTCGCGTCCTTCTCGCTTCGCTCTAGCTGCAAGGAGTACAGCACAGCGAAGGAGTGAGGACGGGCACTGCCCCAGCTTTTGCCCTGGCGTGCAACGGCTGTGTGCTGCTTTTCCAAGCAGCAAGAGCACTGAGAAGTGAAAGCGATTGTGAAGGAGCTCTTTGGCTTCTCGTGTGCTCTTCGCTGCACTGCGCCGCTCGCAAGCGGCTTCGTTCTTCGGCGTCTGCCGTCCGGAGAGAGCTGAACTGCAGCGGTCAGTTTCAGCTCTGCCCAACAGCGCGCTCTCAGTTCTGCGGACAAGCACGCCCTGTTGCCTTGGCTCCGAGTGCAAAGTCCCTAGCGAGCACTCACTCAGTGCAATGCACCCAGAAAGACGCTCTCGCTCGTCTTTCAAGGAGCGACTCCTAACAGCAGAAGCAGCAGAGGCACAAACTGGATGACGAGAAGGGACAATGTAGAACACGTCTCTGTCCTGGCACATTGTCGTGTGCGATACGTCCCTCCGGGTCTTCGGTCCTTGCGAAGCTCTATGTACTGCGAGCGCAGCTACTTGAAGCTGAGACGGACCGCGGAGCTAGCAGCGAATTCGGAGAGCGCTAAGCACGAAGTCAAGAAGCGAGACGTGTCCCTGCAACGCGGTGCTAAGAGCAGCTTCCTGGCGGCGGGGGCGAGCCCCGGCCACAAGACATTCTCGTCCTAGCAACGGATCTCTGTGAAGGGCGTAGGCGAAAAGCTTTCGATTTCCATTCGAACTGCGAGAAAGGCAGACGGTTACACGGAGCTCTGAGAACAAAGGTGCACGCCCTAGGCGGGCTTGGGCAGAAGCAGCGTTCTCGAGCTCTTGGCTGCCCGCACACTGCTGGGTATGTGGCGCCCCTGCGGCGGCTTCTGGCCGCCGGCAAGTGAAAGCGGAGCCAGGCGTGGGCGAGGGCGAGGGCGGTGAACGAAGCGGCAAAAGCGCCGTGCTTGTGTGCACCACGTTAGAGGCTACTAGGAGAGCAAGGTGGTTGACTCTCGCTTGCCTTCCCAAGTGCCCTTAGCAGTCGGAAGGAGCAAGCTGAAGCACTGCTGATTGTGCTGCTCCTTGATTCCCTTGCAGCCCGCTGTGAAAGCATTGGCGGTCACTTCTAGGCGCCGAGTTGCACACACACAGCACCACGCTAAGTGCCGCGGAGAAGGGAAATCCAGAGTGCAGCGAGGAGCTGGACGTGGCTTACGTGCAGTAAGGGGAAGGTGAACCTAAGCACTGCCTCTTCAATCTGGCCGCCTCTGCTCTGGTAGCAACTTTTGCGAGTCGGCAAAGGGAGCCGCGAGTATGTAGAACGGAGGGCAGCGAGACGCCGTGTGTTATGCGCCCTTTCAGGGCTGCTGACAAGGGGCTACTTTAAGAACGCCTTCTTCGTCCTCGCGTCCTTCTCGCTTCGCTCTAGCTGCAAGGAGTACAGCACAGCGAAGGTGTGAGGAAGGGCACTGCCCCAGCTTTTGCCCTGGCGTGCAACGGCTGTGTGCAGCTTTTGCAAGCAGCAAGAGCACTGAGAAGTGAAAGCGATTGTGAAGGAGCTCTTTGGCTGCTCGTGTGCTCTTCGCTGCACTGCGCCGCTCGCAAGCGGCTTCGTTCTTCGGCGTCTGCCGTCCGGAGAGAGCTGAACTGCAGCGGTCAGTTGCAGCTCTGCCCAACAGCGCGCTCTCAGTTCTGCGGACAAGCACGCCCTGTTGCCTTGGCTCCGAGTGCAAAGTCCCTAGCGAGCACTCACTCAGTGCAATGCACCCAGAAAGACGCTCTCGCTCGTCTTTCAAGGAGCGATTCCTAACAGCAGAAGCAGCAGAGGCACAAACTGGATGACGAGAAGGGACAATGTAGAACACGTCTCTGTCCTGGCACATTGTCGTGTGCGATACGTCCCTCCGGGTCTTCGGTCCTTGCGAAGCTCTATGTACTGCGAGCGCAGCTACTTGAAGCTGAGACGGACCGCGGAGCTAGCAGCGAATTCGGAGAGCGCTAAGCACGAAGTCAAGAAGCGAGACGTGTCCCTGCAACGCGGTGCTAAGAGCAGCTTCCTGGCGGCGGGGGCGAGCCCCGGCCACAAGACATTCTCGTCCTAGCAACGGATCTCTGTGAAGGGCGTAGGCGAAAAGCTTTCGATTTCCATTCGAACTGCGAGAAAGGCAGACGGTTACACGGAGCTCTGAGAACAAAGGTGCACGCCCTAGGCGGGCTTGGGCAGAAGCAGCGTTCTCGAGCTCTTGGCTGCCCGCACACTGCTGGGTATGTGGCGCCCCTGCGGCGGCTTCTGGCCGCCGGCAAGTGAAAGCGGAGCCAGGCGTGGGCGAGGGCGAGGGCGGTGAACGAAGCGGCAAAAGCGCCGTGCTTGTGTGCACCACGTTAGAGGCTACTAGGAGAGCAAGGTGGTTGACTCTCGCTTGCCTTCCCAAGTGCCCTTAGCAGTCGGAAGGAGCAAGCTGAAGCACTGCTGATTGTGCTGCTCCTTGATTCCCTTGCAGCCCGCTGTGAAAGCATTGGCGGTCACTTCTAGGCGCCGAGTTGCACACACACAGCACCACGCTAAGTGCCGCGGAGAAGGGAAATCCAGAGTGCAGCGAGGAGCTGGACGTGGCTTACGTGCAGTAAGGGGAAGGTGAACCTAAGCACTGCCTCTTCAATCTGGCCGCCTCTGCTCTGGTAGCAACTTTTGCGAGTCGGCAAAGGGAGCCGCGAGTATGTAGAACGGAGGGCAGCGAGACGCCGTGTGTTATGCGCCCTTTCAGGGCTGCTGACAAGGGGCTACTTTAAGAACGCCTTCTTCGTCCTCGCGTCCTTCTCGCTTCGCTCTAGCTGCAAGGAGTACAGCACAGCGAAGGTGTGAGGAAGGGCACTGCCCCAGCTTTTGCCCTGGCGTGCAACGGCTGTGTGCAGCTTTTGCAAGCAGCAAGAGCACTGAGAAGTGAAAGCGATTGTGAAGGAGCTCTTTGGCTGCTCGTGTGCTCTTCGCTGCACTGCGCCGCTCGCAAGCGGCTTCGTTCTTCGGCGTCTGCCGTCCGGAGAGAGCTGAACTGCAGCGGTCAGTTGCAGCTCTGCCCAACAGCGCGCTCTCAGTTCTGCGGACAAGCACGCCCTGTTGCCTTGGCTCCGAGTGCAAAGTCCCTAGCGAGCACTCACTCAGTGCAATGCACCCAGAAAGACGCTCTCGCTCGTCTTTCAAGGAGCGATTCCTAACAGCAGAAGCAGCAGAGGCACAAACTGGATGACGAGAAGGGACAATGTAGAACACGTCTCTGTCCTGGCACATTGTCGTGTGCGATACGTCCCTCCGGGTCTTCGGTCCTTGCGAAGCTCTATGTACTGCGAGCGCAGCTACTTGAAGCTGAGACGGACCGCGGAGCTAGCAGCGAATTCGGAGAGCGCTAAGCACGAAGTCAAGAAGCGAGACGTGTCCCTGCAACGCGGTGCTAAGAGCAGCTTCCTGGCGGCGGGGGCGAGCCCCGGCCACAAGACATTCTCGTCCTAGCAACGGATCTCTGTGAAGGGCGTAGGCGAAAAGCTTTCGATTTCCATTCGAACTGCGAGAAAGGCAGACTGTTACACGGAGCTCTGAGAACAAAGGTGCACGCCCTAGGCGGGCTTGGGCAGAAGCAGCGTTCTCGAGCTCTTGGCTGCCCGCACACTGCTGGGTATTTGGCGCCCCTGCGGCGGCTTCTGGCCGCCGGCAAGTGAAAGCGGAGCCAGGCGTGGGCGAGGGCGAGGGCGGTGAACGAAGCGGCAAAAGCGCCGTGCTTGTGTGCACCACGTTAGAGGCTACTAGGAGAGCAAGGTGGTTGACTCTCGCTTGCCTTCCCAAGTGCCCTTAGCAGTCGGAAGGAGCAAGCTGAAGCACTGCTGATTGTGCTGCTCCTTGATTCCCTTGCAGCCCGCTGTGAAAGCATTGGCGGTCACTTCTAGGCGCCGAGTTGCACACACACAGCACCACGCTAAGTGCCGCGGAGAAGGGAAATCCAGAGTGCAGCGAGGAGCTGGACGTGGCTTACGTGCAGTAAGGGGAAGGTGAACCTAAGCACTGCCTCTTCAATCTGGCCGCCTCTGCTCTGGTAGCAACTTTTGCGAGTCGGCAAAGGGAGCCGCGAGTATGTAGAACGGAGGGCAGCGAGACGCCGTGTGTTATGCGCCCTTTCAGGGCTGCTGACAAGGGGCTACTTTAAGAACGCCTTCTTCGTCCTCGCGTCCTTCTCGCTTCGCTCTAGCTGCAAGGAGTACAGCACAGCGAAGGAGTGAGGACGGGCACTGCCCCAGCTTTTGCCCTGGCGTGCAACGGCTGTGTGCTGCTTTTCCAAGCAGCAAGAGCACTGAGAAGTGAAAGCGATTGTGAAGGAGCTCTTTGGCTGCTCGTGTGCTCTTCGCTGCACTGCGCTGCTCGCAAGCGGCTTCGTTCTTCGGCGTCTGCCGTCCGGAGAGAGCTGAACTGCAGCGGTCAGTTTCAGCTCTGCCCAACAGCGCGCTCTCAGTTCTGCGGACAAGCACGCCCTGTTGCCTTGGCTCCGAGTGCAAAGTCCCTAGCGAGCACTCACTCAGTGCAATGCACCCAGAAAGACGCTCTCGCTCGTCTTTCAAGGAGCGACTCCTAACAGCAGAAGCAGCAGAGGCACAAACTGGATGACGAGAAGGGACAATGTAGAACACGTCTCTGTCCTGGCACATTGTCGTGTGCGATACGTCCCTCCGGGTCTTCGGTCCTTGCGAAGCTCTATGTACTGCGAGCGCAGCTACTTGAAGCTGAGACGGACCGCGGAGCTAGCAGCGAATTCGGAGAGCGCTAAGCACGAAGTCAAGAAGCGAGACGTGTCCCTGCAACGCGGTGCTAAGAGCAGCTTCCTGGCGGCGGGGGCGAGCCCCGGCCACAAGACATTCTCGTCCTAGCAACGGATCTCTGTGAAGGGCGTAGGCGAAAAGCTTTCGATTTCCATTCGAACTGCGAGAAAGGCAGACTGTTACACGGAGCTCTGAGAACAAAGGTGCACGCCCTAGGCTGGCTTGGGCAGAAGCAGCGTTCTCGAGCTCTTGGCTGCCCGCACACTGCTGGGTATGTGGCGCCCCTGCGGCGGCTTCTGGCCGCCGACAAGTGAAAGCGGAGCAAGGCGTGGGCGAGGGCGAGGGCGGTGAACGAAGCGGCTATGTGCCGTGCTTGTGTGCACCACGTTAGAGGCTACTAGGAGAGGAAGGTGGTTGACTCTCGCTTGCCTTCCCAAGTGCCCTTAGCAGTCGGAAGGAGCAAGCTGAAGCACTGCTGCTTGTGCTGCTCCTTGGTTCCCTTGCAGCCCGCTCTGAAAGCATTGGCGGTCGCTTCTAGGCGCCGAGTTGCACACACACAGCACCACGCTAAGTGCCACGGAGAAGGGAAATCCAGAGTGCAGCGAGGAGCTTGACGTGGCTTACGTGCAGTAAGGAGAAGGTGAACCTAAGCACAGCCTCTTCAATCTGGCCGCCTCTGCTCTGGTTGCAACTTTTGCAAGTCAGCAAAGGGAGACGCGAGTATGTAGAACGGAGGGCAGCTAGACGCCGTGTGTTATGCGCCCTTTCAGGGCTGCTGACAAGGGGCTACTTTAAGAACGCCTTCTTCGTCCTCGCGTCCTTCTCGCTTCGCTCTAGCTGCAAGGAGTACAGCACAGCGAAGGAGTGAGGACGGGCACTGCCCCAGCTTTTGCCCTGGCGTGCAACGGCTGTGTGCTGCTTTTCCAAGCAGCAAGAGCACTGAGAAGTGAAAGCGATTGTGAAGGAGCTCTTTGGCTTCTCGTGTGCTCTTCGCTGCACTGCGCCGCTCGCAAGCGGCTTCGTTCTTCGGCGTCTGCCGTCCGGAGAGAGCTGAACTGCAGCGGTCAGTTTCAGCTCTGCCCAACAGCGCGCTCTCAGTTCTGCGGACAAGCACGCCCTGTTGCCTTGGCTCCGAGTGCAAAGTCCCTAGCGAGCACTCACTCAGTGCAATGCACCCAGAAAGACGCTCTCGCTCGTCTTTCAAGGAGCGACTCCTAACAGCAGAAGCAGCAGAGGCACAAACTGGATGACGAGAAGGGACAATGTAGAACACGTCTCTGTCCTGGCACATTGTCGTGTGCGATACGTCCCTCCGGGTCTTCGGTCCTTGCGAAGCTCTATGTACTGCGAGCGCAGCTACTTGAAGCTGAGACGGACCGCGGAGCTAGCAGCGAATTCGGAGAGCGCTAAGCACGAAGTCAAGAAGCGAGACGTGTCCCTGCAACGCGGTGCTAAGAGCAGCTTCCTGGCGGCGGGGGCGAGCCCCGGCCACAAGACATTCTCGTCCTAGCAACGGATCTCTGTGAAGGGCGTAGGCGAAAAGCTTTCGATTTCCATTCGAACTGCGAGAAAGGCAGACGGTTACACGGAGCTCTGAGAACAAAGGTGCACGCCCTAGGCGGGCTTGGGCAGAAGCAGCGTTCTCGAGCTCTTGGCTGCCCGCACACTGCTGGGTATGTGGCGCCCCTGCGGCGGCTTCTGGCCGCCGGCAAGTGAAAGCGGAGCCAGGCGTGGGCGAGGGCGAGGGCGGTGAACGAAGCGGCAAAAGCGCCGTGCTTGTGTGCACCACGTTAGAGGCTACTAGGAGAGCAAGGTGGTTGACTCTCGCTTGCCTTCCCAAGTGCCCTTAGCAGTCGGAAGGAGCAAGCTGAAGCACTGCTGATTGTGCTGCTCCTTGATTCCCTTGCAGCCCGCTGTGAAAGCATTGGCGGTCACTTCTAGGCGCCGAGTTGCACACACACAGCACCACGCTAAGTGCCGCGGAGAAGGGAAATCCAGAGTGCAGCGAGGAGCTGGACGTGGCTTACGTGCAGTAAGGGGAAGGTGAACCTAAGCACTGCCTCTTCAATCTGGCCGCCTCTGCTCTGGTAGCAACTTTTGCGAGTCGGCAAAGGGAGCCGCGAGTATGTAGAACGGAGGGCAGCGAGACGCCGTGTGTTATGCGCCCTTTCAGGGCTGCTGACAAGGGGCTACTTTAAGAACGCCTTCTTCGTCCTCGCGTCCTTCTCGCTTCGCTCTAGCTGCAAGGAGTACAGCACAGCGAAGGTGTGAGGAAGGGCACTGCCCCAGCTTTTGCCCTGGCGTGCAACGGCTGTGTGCAGCTTTTGCAAGCAGCAAGAGCACTGAGAAGTGAAAGCGATTGTGAAGGAGCTCTTTGGCTGCTCGTGTGCTCTTCGCTGCACTGCGCCGCTCGCAAGCGGCTTCGTTCTTCGGCGTCTGCCGTCCGGAGAGAGCTGAACTGCAGCGGTCAGTTGCAGCTCTGCCCAACAGCGCGCTCTCAGTTCTGCGGACAAGCACGCCCTGTTGCCTTGGCTCCGAGTGCAAAGTCCCTAGCGAGCACTCACTCAGTGCAATGCACCCAGAAAGACGCTCTCGCTCGTCTTTCAAGGAGCGATTCCTAACAGCAGAAGCAGCAGAGGCACAAACTGGATGACGAGAAGGGACAATGTAGAACACGTCTCTGTCCTGGCACATTGTCGTGTGCGATACGTCCCTCCGGGTCTTCGGTCCTTGCGAAGCTCTATGTACTGCGAGCGCAGCTACTTGAAGCTGAGACGGACCGCGGAGCTAGCAGCGAATTCGGAGAGCGCTAAGCACGAAGTCAAGAAGCGAGACGTGTCCCTGCAACGCGGTGCTAAGAGCAGCTTCCTGGCGGCGGGGGCGAGCCCCGGCCACAAGACATTCTCGTCCTAGCAACGGATCTCTGTGAAGGGCGTAGGCGAAAAGCTTTCGATTTCCATTCGAACTGCGAGAAAGGCAGACGGTTACACGGAGCTCTGAGAACAAAGGTGCACGCCCTAGGCGGGCTTGGGCAGAAGCAGCGTTCTCGAGCTCTTGGCTGCCCGCACACTGCTGGGTATGTGGCGCCCCTGCGGCGGCTTCTGGCCGCCGGCAAGTGAAAGCGGAGCCAGGCGTGGGCGAGGGCGAGGGCGGTGAACGAAGCGGCAAAAGCGCCGTGCTTGTGTGCACCACGTTAGAGGCTACTAGGAGAGCAAGGTGGTTGACTCTCGCTTGCCTTCCCAAGTGCCCTTAGCAGTCGGAAGGAGCAAGCTGAAGCACTGCTGATTGTGCTGCTCCTTGATTCCCTTGCAGCCCGCTGTGAAAGCATTGGCGGTCACTTCTAGGCGCCGAGTTGCACACACACAGCACCACGCTAAGTGCCGCGGAGAAGGGAAATCCAGAGTGCAGCGAGGAGCTGGACGTGGCTTACGTGCAGTAAGGGGAAGGTGAACCTAAGCACTGCCTCTTCAATCTGGCCGCCTCTGCTCTGGTAGCAACTTTTGCGAGTCGGCAAAGGGAGCCGCGAGTATGTAGAACGGAGGGCAGCGAGACGCCGTGTGTTATGCGCCCTTTCAGGGCTGCTGACAAGGGGCTACTTTAAGAACGCCTTCTTCGTCCTCGCGTCCTTCTCGCTTCGCTCTAGCTGCAAGGAGTACAGCACAGCGAAGGTGTGAGGAAGGGCACTGCCCCAGCTTTTGCCCTGGCGTGCAACGGCTGTGTGCAGCTTTTGCAAGCAGCAAGAGCACTGAGAAGTGAAAGCGATTGTGAAGGAGCTCTTTGGCTGCTCGTGTGCTCTTCGCTGCACTGCGCCGCTCGCAAGCGGCTTCGTTCTTCGGCGTCTGCCGTCCGGAGAGAGCTGAACTGCAGCGGTCAGTTGCAGCTCTGCCCAACAGCGCGCTCTCAGTTCTGCGGACAAGCACGCCCTGTTGCCTTGGCTCCGAGTGCAAAGTCCCTAGCGAGCACTCACTCAGTGCAATGCACCCAGAAAGACGCTCTCGCTCGTCTTTCAAGGAGCGATTCCTAACAGCAGAAGCAGCAGAGGCACAAACTGGATGACGAGAAGGGACAATGTAGAACACGTCTCTGTCCTGGCACATTGTCGTGTGCGATACGTCCCTCCGGGTCTTCGGTCCTTGCGAAGCTCTATGTACTGCGAGCGCAGCTACTTGAAGCTGAGACGGACCGCGGAGCTAGCAGCGAATTCGGAGAGCGCTAAGCACGAAGTCAAGAAGCGAGACGTGTCCCTGCAACGCGGTGCTAAGAGCAGCTTCCTGGCGGCGGGGGCGAGCCCCGGCCACAAGACATTCTCGTCCTAGCAACGGATCTCTGTGAAGGGCGTAGGCGAAAAGCTTTCGATTTCCATTCGAACTGCGAGAAAGGCAGACTGTTACACGGAGCTCTGAGAACAAAGGTGCACGCCCTAGGCGGGCTTGGGCAGAAGCAGCGTTCTCGAGCTCTTGGCTGCCCGCACACTGCTGGGTATTTGGCGCCCCTGCGGCGGCTTCTGGCCGCCGGCAAGTGAAAGCGGAGCCAGGCGTGGGCGAGGGCGAGGGCGGTGAACGAAGCGGCAAAAGCGCCGTGCTTGTGTGCACCACGTTAGAGGCTACTAGGAGAGCAAGGTGGTTGACTCTCGCTTGCCTTCCCAAGTGCCCTTAGCAGTCGGAAGGAGCAAGCTGAAGCACTGCTGATTGTGCTGCTCCTTGATTCCCTTGCAGCCCGCTGTGAAAGCATTGGCGGTCACTTCTAGGCGCCGAGTTGCACACACACAGCACCACGCTAAGTGCCGCGGAGAAGGGAAATCCAGAGTGCAGCGAGGAGCTGGACGTGGCTTACGTGCAGTAAGGGGAAGGTGAACCTAAGCACTGCCTCTTCAATCTGGCCGCCTCTGCTCTGGTAGCAACTTTTGCGAGTCGGCAAAGGGAGCCGCGAGTATGTAGAACGGAGGGCAGCGAGACGCCGTGTGTTATGCGCCCTTTCAGGGCTGCTGACAAGGGGCTACTTTAAGAACGCCTTCTTCGTCCTCGCGTCCTTCTCGCTTCGCTCTAGCTGCAAGGAGTACAGCACAGCGAAGGAGTGAGGACGGGCACTGCCCCAGCTTTTGCCCTGGCGTGCAACGGCTGTGTGCTGCTTTTCCAAGCAGCAAGAGCACTGAGAAGTGAAAGCGATTGTGAAGGAGCTCTTTGGCTGCTCGTGTGCTCTTCGCTGCACTGCGCTGCTCGCAAGCGGCTTCGTTCTTCGGCGTCTGCCGTCCGGAGAGAGCTGAACTGCAGCGGTCAGTTTCAGCTCTGCCCAACAGCGCGCTCTCAGTTCTGCGGACAAGCACGCCCTGTTGCCTTGGCTCCGAGTGCAAAGTCCCTAGCGAGCACTCACTCAGTGCAATGCACCCAGAAAGACGCTCTCGCTCGTCTTTCAAGGAGCGACTCCTAACAGCAGAAGCAGCAGAGGCACAAACTGGATGACGAGAAGGGACAATGTAGAACACGTCTCTGTCCTGGCACATTGTCGTGTGCGATACGTCCCTCCGGGTCTTCGGTCCTTGCGAAGCTCTATGTACTGCGAGCGCAGCTACTTGAAGCTGAGACGGACCGCGGAGCTAGCAGCGAATTCGGAGAGCGCTAAGCACGAAGTCAAGAAGCGAGACGTGTCCCTGCAACGCGGTGCTAAGAGCAGCTTCCTGGCGGCGGGGGCGAGCTCCGGCCACAAGACATTCTCGTCCTAGCAACGGATCTCTGTGAAGGGCGTAGGCGAAAAGCTTTCGATTTCCATTCGAACTGCGAGAAAGGCAGACTGTTACACGGAGCTCTGAGAACAAAGGTGCACGCCCTAGGCGGGCTTGGGCAGAAGCAGCGTTCTCGAGCTCTTGGCTGCCCGCACACTGCTGGGTATGTGGCGCCCCTGCGGCGGCTTCTGGCCGCCGGCAAGTGAAAGCGGAGCAAGGCGTGGGCGAGGGCGAGGGCGGTGAACGAAGCGGCTATGTGCCGTGCTTGTGTGCACCACGTTAGAGGCTACTAGGAGAGCAAGGTGGTTGACTCTCGCTTGCCTTCCCAAGTGCCCTTAGCAGTCGGAAGGAGCAAGCTGAAGCACTGCTGCTTGTGCTGCTCCTTGGTTCCCTTGCAGCCCGCTCTGAAAGCATTGGCGGTCGCTTCTAGGCGCCGAGTTGCACACACACAGCACCACGCTAAGTGCCACGGAGAAGGGAAATCCAGAGTGCAGCGAGGAGCTTGACGTGGCTTACGTGCAGTAAGGAGAAGGTGAACCTAAGCACAGCCTCTTCAATCTGGCCGCCTCTGCTCTGGTTGCAACTTTTGCAAGTCAGCAAAGGGAGACGCGAGTATGTAGAACGGAGGGCAGCTAGACGCCGTGTGTTATGCGCCCTTTCAGGGCTGCTGACAAGGGGCTACTTTAAGAACGCCTTCTTCGTCCTCGCGTCCTTCTCGCTTCGCTCTAGCTTCAAGGAGTACAGCACAGCGAAGGTGTGAGGAAGGGCACTGCCCCAGCTTTTGCCCTGGCGTGCAACGGCTGTGTGCTGCTTTTCCAAGCAGCAAGAGCACTGAGAAGTGAAAGCGATTGTGAAGGAGCTCTTTGGCTGCTCGTGTGCTCTTCGCTGCACTGCGCCGCTCGCAAGCGGCTTCGTTCTTCGGCGTCTGCCGTCCGGAGAGAGCTGAACTGCAGCGGTCAGTTTCAGCTCTGCCCAACAGCGCGCTCTCAGTTCTGCGGACAAGCACGCCCTGTTGCCTTGGCTCCGAGTGCAAAGTCCCTAGCGAGCACTCACTCAGTGCAATGCACCCAGAAAGACGCTCTCGCTCGTCTTTCAAGGAGCGACTCCTAACAGCAGAAGCAGCAGAGGCACAAACTGGATGACGAGAAGGGACAATGTAGAACACGTCTCTGTCCTGGCACATTGTCGTGTGCGATACGTCCCTCCGGGTCTTCGGTCCTTGCGAAGCTCTATGTACTGCGAGCGCAGCTACTTGAAGCTGAGACGGACCGCGGAGCTAGCAGCGAATTCGGAGAGCGCTAAGCACGAAGTCAAGAAGCGAGACGTGTCCCTGCAACGCGGTGCTAAGAGCAGCTTCCTGGCGGCGGGGGCGAGCCCCGGCCACAAGACATTCTCGTCCTAGCAACGGATCTCTGTGAAGGGCGTAGGCGAAAAGCTTTCGATTTCCATTCGAACTGCGAGAAAGGCAGACGGTTACACGGAGCTCTGAGAACAAAGGTGCACGCCCTAGGCGGGCTTGGGCAGAAGCAGCGTTCTCGAGCTCTTGGCTGCCCGCACACTGCTGGGTATGTGGCGCCCCTGCGGCGGCTTCTGGCCGCCGGCAAGTGAAAGCGGAGCCAGGCGTGGGCGAGGGCGAGGGCGGTGAACGAAGCGGCAAAAGCGCCGTGCTTGTGTGCACCACGTTAGAGGCTACTAGGAGAGCAAGGTGGTTGACTCTCGCTTGCCTTCCCAAGTGCCCTTAGCAGTCGGAAGGAGCAAGCTGAAGCACTGCTGATTGTGCTGCTCCTTGATTCCCTTGCAGCCCGCTGTGAAAGCATTGGCGGTCACTTCTAGGCGCCGAGTTGCACACACACAGCACCACGCTAAGTGCCGCGGAGAAGGGAAATCCAGAGTGCAGCGAGGAGCTGGACGTGGCTTACGTGCAGTAAGGGGAAGGTGAACCTAAGCACTGCCTCTTCAATCTGGCCGCCTCTGCTCTGGTAGCAACTTTTGCGAGTCGGCAAAGGGAGCCGCGAGTATGTAGAACGGAGGGCAGCGAGACGCCGTGTGTTATGCGCCCTTTCAGGGCTGCTGACAAGGGGCTACTTTAAGAACGCCTTCTTCGTCCTCGCGTCCTTCTCGCTTCGCTCTAGCTGCAAGGAGTACAGCACAGCGAAGGTGTGAGGAAGGGCACTGCCCCAGCTTTTGCCCTGGCGTGCAACGGCTGTGTGCAGCTTTTCCAAGCAGCAAGAGCACTGAGAAGTGAAAGCGATTGTGAAGGAGCTCTTTGGCTGCTCGTGTGCTCTTCGCTGCACTGCGCCGCTCGCAAGCGGCTTCGTTCTTCGGCGTCTGCCGTCCGGAGAGAGCTGAACTGCAGCGGTCAGTTTCAGCTCTGCCCAACAGCGTGCTCTCAGTTCTGCGGACAAGCACGCCCTGTTGCCTTGGCTCCGAGTGCAAAGTCCCTAGCGAGCACTCACTCAGTGCAATGCACCCAGAAAGACGCTCTCGCTCGTCTTTCAAGGAGCGATTCCTAACAGCAGAAGCAGCAGAGGCACAAACTGGATGACGAGAAGGGACAATGTAGAACACGTCTCTGTCCTGGCACATTGTCGTGTGCGATACGTCCCTCCGGGTCTTCGGTCCTTGCGAAGCTCTATGTACTGCGAGCGCAGCTACTTGAAGCTGAGACGGACCGCGGAGCTAGCAGCGAATTCGGAGAGCGCTAAGCACGAAGTCAAGAAGCGAGACGTGTCCCTGCAACGCGGTGCTAAGAGCAGCTTCCTGGCGGCGGGGGCGAGCCCCGGCCACAAGACATTCTCGTCCTAGCAACGGATCTCTGTGAAGGGCGTAGGCGAAAAGCTTTCGATTTCCATTCGAACTGCGAGAAAGGCAGACTGTTACACGGAGCTCTGAGAACAAAGGTGCACGCCCTAGGCTGGCTTGGGCAGAAGCAGCGTTCTCGAGCTCTTGGCTGCCCGCACACTGCTGGGTATGTGGCGCCCCTGCGGCGGCTTCTGGCCGCCGACAAGTGAAAGCGGAGCAAGGCGTGGGCGAGGGCGAGGGCGGTGAACGAAGCGGCTATGTGCCGTGCTTGTGTGCACCACGTTAGAGGCTACTAGGAGAGGAAGGTGGTTGACTCTCGCTTGCCTTCCCAAGTGCCCTTAGCAGTCGGAAGGAGCAAGCTGAAGCACTGCTGCTTGTGCTGCTCCTTGGTTCCCTTGCAGCCCGCTCTGAAAGCATTGGCGGTCGCTTCTAGGCGCCGAGTTGCACACACACAGCACCACGCTAAGTGCCACGGAGAAGGGAAATCCAGAGTGCAGCGAGGAGCTTGACGTGGCTTACGTGCAGTAAGGAGAAGGTGAACCTAAGCACAGCCTCTTCAATCTGGCCGCCTCTGCTCTGGTTGCAACTTTTGCAAGTCAGCAAAGGGAGACGCGAGTATGTAGAACGGAGGGCAGCTAGACGCCGTGTGTTATGCGCCCTTTCAGGGCTGCTGACAAGGGGCTACTTTAAGAACGCCTTCTTCGTCCTCGCGTCCTTCTCGCTTCGCTCTAGCTGCAAGGAGTACAGCACAGCGAAGGAGTGAGGACGGGCACTGCCCCAGCTTTTGCCCTGGCGTGCAACGGCTGTGTGCTGCTTTTCCAAGCAGCAAGAGCACTGAGAAGTGAAAGCGATTGTGAAGGAGCTCTTTGGCTTCTCGTGTGCTCTTCGCTGCACTGCGCCGCTCGCAAGCGGCTTCGTTCTTCGGCGTCTGCCGTCCGGAGAGAGCTGAACTGCAGCGGTCAGTTTCAGCTCTGCCCAACAGCGCGCTCTCAGTTCTGCGGACAAGCACGCCCTGTTGCCTTGGCTCCGAGTGCAAAGTCCCTAGCGAGCACTCACTCAGTGCAATGCACCCAGAAAGACGCTCTCGATCGTCTTTCAAGGAGCGACTCCTAACAGCAGAAGCAGCAGAGGCACAAACTGGATGACGAGAAGGGACAATGTAGAACACGTCTCTGTCCTGGCACATTGTCGTGTGCGATACGTCCCTCCGGGTCTTCGGTCCTTGCGAAGCTCTATGTACTGCGAGCGCAGCTACTTGCAGCTGAGACGGACCGCGGAGCTAGCAGCGAATTCGGAGAGCGCTAAGCACGAAGTCAAGAAGCGAGACGTGTCCCTGCAACGCGGTGCTAAGAGCAGCTTCCTGGCGGCGGGGGCGAGCCCCGGCCACAAGACATTCTCGTCCTAGCAACGGATCTCTGTGAAGGGCGTAGGCGAAAAGCTTTCGATTTCCATTCGAACTGCGAGAAAGGCAGACTGTTACACGGAGCTCTGAGAACAAAGGTGCACGCCCTAGGCGGGCTTGGGCAGAAGCAGCGTTCTCGAGCTCTTGGCTGCCCGCACACTGCTGGGTATGTGGCGCCCCTGCGGCGGCTTCTGGCCGCCGGCAAGTGAAAGCGGAGCCAGGCGTGGGCGAGGGCGAGGGCGGTGAACGAAGCGGCAAAAGCGCCGTGCTTGTGTGCACCACGTTAGAGGCTACTAGGAGAGCAAGGTGGTTGACTCTCGCTTGCCTTCCCAAGTGCCCTTAGCAGTCGGAAGGAGCAAGCTGAAGCACTGCTGATTGTGCTGCTCCTTGATTCCCTTGCAGCCCGCTGTGAAAGCATTGGCGGTCACTTCTAGGCGCCGAGTTGCACACACACAGCACCACGCTAAGTGCCGCGGAGAAGGGAAATCCAGAGTGCAGCGAGGAGCTGGACGTGGCTTACGTGCAGTAAGGGGAAGGTGAACCTAAGCACTGCCTCTTCAATCTGGCCGCCTCTGCTCTGGTAGCAACTTTTGCGAGTCGGCAAAGGGAGCCGCGAGTATGTAGAACGGAGGGCAGCGAGACGCCGTGTGTTATGCGCCCTTTCAGGGCTGCTGACAAGGGGCTACTTTAAGAACGCCTTCTTCGTCCTCGCGTCCTTCTCGCTTCGCTCTAGCTGCAAGGAGTACAGCACAGCGAAGGAGTGAGGACGGGCACTGCCCCAGCTTTTGCCCTGGCGTGCAACGGCTGTGTGCTGCTTTTCCAAGCAGCAAGAGCACTGAGAAGTGAAAGCGATTGTGAAGGAGCTCTTTGGCTGCTCGTGTGCTCTTCGCTGCACTGCGCTGCTCGCAAGCGGCTTCGTTCTTCGGCGTCTGCCGTCCGGAGAGAGCTGAACTGCAGCGGTCAGTTTCAGCTCTGCCCAACAGCGCGCTCTCAGTTCTGCGGACAAGCACGCCCTGTTGCCTTGGCTCCGAGTGCAAAGTCCCTAGCGAGCACTCACTCAGTGCAATGCACCCAGAAAGACGCTCTCGCTCGTCTTTCAAGGAGCGACTCCTAACAGCAGAAGCAGCAGAGGCACAAACTGGATGACGAGAAGGGACAATGTAGAACACGTCTCTGTCCTGGCACATTGTCGTGTGCGATACGTCCCTCCGGGTCTTCGGTCCTTGCGAAGCTCTATGTACTGCGAGCGCAGCTACTTGAAGCTGAGACGGACCGCGGAGCTAGCAGCGAATTCGGAGAGCGCTAAGCACGAAGTCAAGAAGCGAGACGTGTCCCTGCAACGCGGTGCTAAGAGCAGCTTCCTGGCGGCGGGGGCGAGCTCCGGCCACAAGACATTCTCGTCCTAGCAACGGATCTCTGTGAAGGGCGTAGGCGAAAAGCTTTCGATTTCCATTCGAACTGCGAGAAAGGCAGACTGTTACACGGAGCTCTGAGAACAAAGGTGCACGCCCTAGGCGGGCTTGGGCAGAAGCAGCGTTCTCGAGCTCTTGGCTGCCCGCACACTGCTGGGTATGTGGCGCCCCTGCGGCGGCTTCTGGCCGCCGGCAAGTGAAAGCGGAGCAAGGCGTGGGCGAGGGCGAGGGCGGTGAACGAAGCGGCTATGTGCCGTGCTTGTGTGCACCACGTTAGAGGCTACTAGGAGAGGAAGGTGGTTGACTCTCGCTTGCCTTCCCAAGTGCCCTTAGCAGTCGGAAGGAGCAAGCTGAAGCACTGCTGCTTGTGCTGCTCCTTGGTTCCCTTGCAGCCCGCTCTGAAAGCATTGGCGGTCGCTTCTAGGCGCCGAGTTGCACACACACAGCACCACGCTAAGTGCCACGGAGAAGGGAAATCCAGAGTGCAGCGAGGAGCTTGACGTGGCTTACGTGCAGTAAGGAGAAGGTGAACCTAAGCACAGCCTCTTCAATCTGGCCGCCTCTGCTCTGGTTGCAACTTTTGCAAGTCAGCAAAGGGAGACGCGAGTATGTAGAACGGAGGGCAGCTAGACGCCGTGTGTTATGCGCCCTTTCAGGGCTGCTGACAAGGGGCTACTTTAAGAACGCCTTCTTCGTCCTCGCGTCCTTCTCGCTTCGCTCTAGCTTCAAGGAGTACAGCACAGCGAAGGTGTGAGGAAGGGCACTGCCCCAGCTTTTGCCCTGGCGTGCAACGGCTGTGTGCTGCTTTTCCAAGCAGCAAGAGCACTGAGAAGTGAAAGCGATTGTGAAGGAGCTCTTTGGCTGCTCGTGTGCTCTTCGCTGCACTGCGCCGCTCGCAAGCGGCTTCGTTCTTCGGCGTCTGCCGTCCGGAGAGAGCTGAACTGCAGCGGTCAGTTTCAGCTCTGCCCAACAGCGCGCTCTCAGTTCTGCGGACAAGCACGCCCTGTTGCCTTGGCTCCGAGTGCAAAGTCCCTAGCGAGCACTCACTCAGTGCAATGCACCCAGAAAGACGCTCTCGCTCGTCTTTCAAGGAGCGACTCCTAACAGCAGAAGCAGCAGAGGCACAAACTGGATGACGAGAAGGGACAATGTAGAACACGTCTCTGTCCTGGCACATTGTCGTGTGCGATACGTCCCTCCGGGTCTTCGGTCCTTGCGAAGCTCTATGTACTGCGAGCGCAGCTACTTGAAGCTGAGACGGACCGCGGAGCTAGCAGCGAATTCGGAGAGCGCTAAGCACGAAGTCAAGAAGCGAGACGTGTCCCTGCAACGCGGTGCTAAGAGCAGCTTCCTGGCGGCGGGGGCGAGCCCCGGCCACAAGACATTCTCGTCCTAGCAACGGATCTCTGTGAAGGGCGTAGGCGAAAAGCTTTCGATTTCCATTCGAACTGCGAGAAAGGCAGACGGTTACACGGAGCTCTGAGAACAAAGGTGCACGCCCTAGGCGGGCTTGGGCAGAAGCAGCGTTCTCGAGCTCTTGGCTGCCCGCACACTGCTGGGTATGTGGCGCCCCTGCGGCGGCTTCTGGCCGCCGGCAAGTGAAAGCGGAGCCAGGCGTGGGCGAGGGCGAGGGCGGTGAACGAAGCGGCAAAAGCGCCGTGCTTGTGTGCACCACGTTAGAGGCTACTAGGAGAGCAAGGTGGTTGACTCTCGCTTGCCTTCCCAAGTGCCCTTAGCAGTCGGAAGGAGCAAGCTGAAGCACTGCTGATTGTGCTGCTCCTTGATTCCCTTGCAGCCCGCTGTGAAAGCATTGGCGGTCACTTCTAGGCGCCGAGTTGCACACACACAGCACCACGCTAAGTGCCGCGGAGAAGGGAAATCCAGAGTGCAGCGAGGAGCTGGACGTGGCTTACGTGCAGTAAGGGGAAGGTGAACCTAAGCACTGCCTCTTCAATCTGGCCGCCTCTGCTCTGGTAGCAACTTTTGCGAGTCGGCAAAGGGAGCCGCGAGTATGTAGAACGGAGGGCAGCGAGACGCCGTGTGTTATGCGCCCTTTCAGGGCTGCTGACAAGGGGCTACTTTAAGAACGCCTTCTTCGTCCTCGCGTCCTTCTCGCTTCGCTCTAGCTGCAAGGAGTACAGCACAGCGAAGGTGTGAGGAAGGGCACTGCCCCAGCTTTTGCCCTGGCGTGCAACGGCTGTGTGCAGCTTTTCCAAGCAGCAAGAGCACTGAGAAGTGAAAGCGATTGTGAAGGAGCTCTTTGGCTGCTCGTGTGCTCTTCGCTGCACTGCGCCGCTCGCAAGCGGCTTCGTTCTTCGGCGTCTGCCGTCCGGAGAGAGCTGAACTGCAGCGGTCAGTTTCAGCTCTGCCCAACAGCGTGCTCTCAGTTCTGCGGACAAGCACGCCCTGTTGCCTTGGCTCCGAGTGCAAAGTCCCTAGCGAGCACTCACTCAGTGCAATGCACCCAGAAAGACGCTCTCGCTCGTCTTTCAAGGAGCGATTCCTAACAGCAGAAGCAGCAGAGGCACAAACTGGATGACGAGAAGGGACAATGTAGAACACGTCTCTGTCCTGGCACATTGTCGTGTGCGATACGTCCCTCCGGGTCTTCGGTCCTTGCGAAGCTCTATGTACTGCGAGCGCAGCTACTTGAAGCTGAGACGGACCGCGGAGCTAGCAGCGAATTCGGAGAGCGCTAAGCACGAAGTCAAGAAGCGAGACGTGTCCCTGCAACGCGGTGCTAAGAGCAGCTTCCTGGCGGCGGGGGCGAGCCCCGGCCACAAGACATTCTCGTCCTAGCAACGGATCTCTGTGAAGGGCGTAGGCGAAAAGCTTTCGATTTCCATTCGAACTGCGAGAAAGGCAGACTGTTACACGGAGCTCTGAGAACAAAGGTGCACGCCCTAGGCTGGCTTGGGCAGAAGCAGCGTTCTCGAGCTCTTGGCTGCCCGCACACTGCTGGGTATGTGGCGCCCCTGCGGCGGCTTCTGGCCGCCGACAAGTGAAAGCGGAGCAAGGCGTGGGCGAGGGCGAGGGCGGTGAACGAAGCGGCTATGTGCCGTGCTTGTGTGCACCACGTTAGAGGCTACTAGGAGAGGAAGGTGGTTGACTCTCGCTTGCCTTCCCAAGTGCCCTTAGCAGTCGGAAGGAGCAAGCTGAAGCACTGCTGCTTGTGCTGCTCCTTGGTTCCCTTGCAGCCCGCTCTGAAAGCATTGGCGGTCGCTTCTAGGCGCCGAGTTGCACACACACAGCACCACGCTAAGTGCCACGGAGAAGGGAAATCCAGAGTGCAGCGAGGAGCTTGACGTGGCTTACGTGCAGTAAGGAGAAGGTGAACCTAAGCACAGCCTCTTCAATCTGGCCGCCTCTGCTCTGGTTGCAACTTTTGCAAGTCAGCAAAGGGAGACGCGAGTATGTAGAACGGAGGGCAGCTAGACGCCGTGTGTTATGCGCCCTTTCAGGGCTGCTGACAAGGGGCTACTTTAAGAACGCCTTCTTCGTCCTCGCGTCCTTCTCGCTTCGCTCTAGCTGCAAGGAGTACAGCACAGCGAAGGAGTGAGGACGGGCACTGCCCCAGCTTTTGCCCTGGCGTGCAACGGCTGTGTGCTGCTTTTCCAAGCAGCAAGAGCACTGAGAAGTGAAAGCGATTGTGAAGGAGCTCTTTGGCTTCTCGTGTGCTCTTCGCTGCACTGCGCCGCTCGCAAGCGGCTTCGTTCTTCGGCGTCTGCCGTCCGGAGAGAGCTGAACTGCAGCGGTCAGTTTCAGCTCTGCCCAACAGCGCGCTCTCAGTTCTGCGGACAAGCACGCCCTGTTGCCTTGGCTCCGAGTGCAAAGTCCCTAGCGAGCACTCACTCAGTGCAATGCACCCAGAAAGACGCTCTCGATCGTCTTTCAAGGAGCGACTCCTAACAGCAGAAGCAGCAGAGGCACAAACTGGATGACGAGAAGGGACAATGTAGAACACGTCTCTGTCCTGGCACATTGTCGTGTGCGATACGTCCCTCCGGGTCTTCGGTCCTTGCGAAGCTCTATGTACTGCGAGCGCAGCTACTTGAAGCTGAGACGGACCGCGGAGCTAGCAGCGAATTCGGAGAGCGCTAAGCACGAAGTCAAGAAGCGAGACGTGTCCCTGCAACGCGGTGCTAAGAGCAGCTTCCTGGCGGCGGGGGCGAGCCCCGGCCACAAGACATTCTCGTCCTAGCAACGGATCTCTGTGAAGGGCGTAGGCGAAAAGCTTTCGATTTCCATTCGAACTGCGAGAAAGGCAGACTGTTACACGGAGCTCTGAGAACAAAGGTGCACGCCCTAGGCTGGCTTGGGCAGAAGCAGCGTTCTCGAGCTCTTGGCTGCCCGCACACTGCTGGGTATGTGGCGCCCCTGCGGCGGCTTCTGGCCGCCGACAAGTGAAAGCGGAGCAAGGCGTGGGCGAGGGCGAGGGCGGTGAACGAAGCGGCTATGTGCCGTGCTTGTGTGCACCACGTTAGAGGCTACTAGGAGAGGAAGGTGGTTGACTCTCGCTTGCCTTCCCAAGTGCCCTTAGCAGTCGGAAGGAGCAAGCTGAAGCACTGCTGCTTGTGCTGCTCCTTGGTTCCCTTGCAGCCCGCTCTGAAAGCATTGGCGGTCGCTTCTAGGCGCCGAGTTGCACACACACAGCACCACGCTAAGTGCCACGGAGAAGGGAAATCCAGAGTGCAGCGAGGAGCTTGACGTGGCTTACGTGCAGTAAGGAGAAGGTGAACCTAAGCACAGCCTCTTCAATCTGGCCGCCTCTGCTCTGGTTGCAACTTTTGCAAGTCAGCAAAGGGAGACGCGAGTATGTAGAACGGAGGGCAGCTAGACGCCGTGTGTTATGCGCCCTTTCAGGGCTGCTGACAAGGGGCTACTTTAAGAACGCCTTCTTCGTCCTCGCGTCCTTCTCGCTTCGCTCTAGCTGCAAGGAGTACAGCACAGCGAAGGAGTGAGGACGGGCACTGCCCCAGCTTTTGCCCTGGCGTGCAACGGCTGTGTGCTGCTTTTCCAAGCAGCAAGAGCACTGAGAAGTGAAAGCGATTGTGAAGGAGCTCTTTGGCTTCTCGTGTGCTCTTCGCTGCACTGCGCCGCTCGCAAGCGGCTTCGTTCTTCGGCGTCTGCCGTCCGGAGAGAGCTGAACTGCAGCGGTCAGTTTCAGCTCTGCCCAACAGCGCGCTCTCAGTTCTGCGGACAAGCACGCCCTGTTGCCTTGGCTCCGAGTGCAAAGTCCCTAGCGAGCACTCACTCAGTGCAATGCACCCAGAAAGACGCTCTCGATCGTCTTTCAAGGAGCGACTCCTAACAGCAGAAGCAGCAGAGGCACAAACTGGATGACGAGAAGGGACAATGTAGAACACGTCTCTGTCCTGGCACATTGTCGTGTGCGATACGTCCCTCCGGGTCTTCGGTCCTTGCGAAGCTCTATGTACTGCGAGCGCAGCTACTTGCAGCTGAGACGGACCGCGGAGCTAGCAGCGAATTCGGAGAGCGCTAAGCACGAAGTCAAGAAGCGAGACGTGTCCCTGCAACGCGGTGCTAAGAGCAGCTTCCTGGCGGCGGGGGCGAGCCCCGGCCACAAGACATTCTCGTCCTAGCAACGGATCTCTGTGAAGGGCGTAGGCGAAAAGCTTTCGATTTCCATTCGAACTGCGAGAAAGGCAGACTGTTACACGGAGCTCTGAGAACAAAGGTGCACGCCCTAGGCGGGCTTGGGCAGAAGCAGCGTTCTCGAGCTCTTGGCTGCCCGCACACTGCTGGGTATGTGGCGCCCCTGCGGCGGCTTCTGGCCGCCGGCAAGTGAAAGCGGAGCCAGGCGTGGGCGAGGGCGAGGGCGGTGAACGAAGCGGCAAAAGCGCCGTGCTTGTGTGCACCACGTTAGAGGCTACTAGGAGAGCAAGGTGGTTGACTCTCGCTTGCCTTCCCAAGTGCCCTTAGCAGTCGGAAGGAGCAAGCTGAAGCACTGCTGATTGTGCTGCTCCTTGATTCCCTTGCAGCCCGCTGTGAAAGCATTGGCGGTCACTTCTAGGCGCCGAGTTGCACACACACAGCACCACGCTAAGTGCCGCGGAGAAGGGAAATCCAGAGTGCAGCGAGGAGCTGGACGTGGCTTACGTGCAGTAAGGGGAAGGTGAACCTAAGCACTGCCTCTTCAATCTGGCCGCCTCTGCTCTGGTAGCAACTTTTGCGAGTCGGCAAAGGGAGCCGCGAGTATGTAGAACGGAGGGCAGCGAGACGCCGTGTGTTATGCGCCCTTTCAGGGCTGCTGACAAGGGGCTACTTTAAGAACGCCTTCTTCGTCCTCGCGTCCTTCTCGCTTCGCTCTAGCTGCAAGGAGTACAGCACAGCGAAGGAGTGAGGACGGGCACTGCCCCAGCTTTTGCCCTGGCGTGCAACGGCTGTGTGCTGCTTTTCCAAGCAGCAAGAGCACTGAGAAGTGAAAGCGATTGTGAAGGAGCTCTTTGGCTGCTCGTGTGCTCTTCGCTGCACTGCGCTGCTCGCAAGCGGCTTCGTTCTTCGGCGTCTGCCGTCCGGAGAGAGCTGAACTGCAGCGGTCAGTTTCAGCTCTGCCCAACAGCGCGCTCTCAGTTCTGCGGACAAGCACGCCCTGTTGCCTTGGCTCCGAGTGCAAAGTCCCTAGCGAGCACTCACTCAGTGCAATGCACCCAGAAAGACGCTCTCGCTCGTCTTTCAAGGAGCGACTCCTAACAGCAGAAGCAGCAGAGGCACAAACTGGATGACGAGAAGGGACAATGTAGAACACGTCTCTGTCCTGGCACATTGTCGTGTGCGATACGTCCCTCCGGGTCTTCGGTCCTTGCGAAGCTCTATGTACTGCGAGCGCAGCTACTTGAAGCTGAGACGGACCGCGGAGCTAGCAGCGAATTCGGAGAGCGCTAAGCACGAAGTCAAGAAGCGAGACGTGTCCCTGCAACGCGGTGCTAAGAGCAGCTTCCTGGCGGCGGGGGCGAGCTCCGGCCACAAGACATTCTCGTCCTAGCAACGGATCTCTGTGAAGGGCGTAGGCGAAAAGCTTTCGATTTCCATTCGAACTGCGAGAAAGGCAGACTGTTACACGGAGCTCTGAGAACAAAGGTGCACGCCCTAGGCGGGCTTGGGCAGAAGCAGCGTTCTCGAGCTCTTGGCTGCCCGCACACTGCTGGGTATGTGGCGCCCCTGCGGCGGCTTCTGGCCGCCGGCAAGTGAAAGCGGAGCAAGGCGTGGGCGAGGGCGAGGGCGGTGAACGAAGCGGCTATGTGCCGTGCTTGTGTGCACCACGTTAGAGGCTACTAGGAGAGGAAGGTGGTTGACTCTCGCTTGCCTTCCCAAGTGCCCTTAGCAGTCGGAAGGAGCAAGCTGAAGCACTGCTGCTTGTGCTGCTCCTTGGTTCCCTTGCAGCCCGCTCTGAAAGCATTGGCGGTCGCTTCTAGGCGCCGAGTTGCACACACACAGCACCACGCTAAGTGCCACGGAGAAGGGAAATCCAGAGTGCAGCGAGGAGCTTGACGTGGCTTACGTGCAGTAAGGAGAAGGTGAACCTAAGCACAGCCTCTTCAATCTGGCCGCCTCTGCTCTGGTTGCAACTTTTGCAAGTCAGCAAAGGGAGACGCGAGTATGTAGAACGGAGGGCAGCTAGACGCCGTGTGTTATGCGCCCTTTCAGGGCTGCTGACAAGGGGCTACTTTAAGAACGCCTTCTTCGTCCTCGCGTCCTTCTCGCTTCGCTCTAGCTTCAAGGAGTACAGCACAGCGAAGGTGTGAGGAAGGGCACTGCCCCAGCTTTTGCCCTGGCGTGCAACGGCTGTGTGCTGCTTTTCCAAGCAGCAAGAGCACTGAGAAGTGAAAGCGATTGTGAAGGAGCTCTTTGGCTGCTCGTGTGCTCTTCGCTGCACTGCGCCGCTCGCAAGCGGCTTCGTTCTTCGGCGTCTGCCGTCCGGAGAGAGCTGAACTGCAGCGGTCAGTTTCAGCTCTGCCCAACAGCGCGCTCTCAGTTCTGCGGACAAGCACGCCCTGTTGCCTTGGCTCCGAGTGCAAAGTCCCTAGCGAGCACTCACTCAGTGCAATGCACCCAGAAAGACGCTCTCGCTCGTCTTTCAAGGAGCGACTCCTAACAGCAGAAGCAGCAGAGGCACAAACTGGATGACGAGAAGGGACAATGTAGAACACGTCTCTGTCCTGGCACATTGTCGTGTGCGATACGTCCCTCCGGGTCTTCGGTCCTTGCGAAGCTCTATGTACTGCGAGCGCAGCTACTTGAAGCTGAGACGGACCGCGGAGCTAGCAGCGAATTCGGAGAGCGCTAAGCACGAAGTCAAGAAGCGAGACGTGTCCCTGCAACGCGGTGCTAAGAGCAGCTTCCTGGCGGCGGGGGCGAGCCCCGGCCACAAGACATTCTCGTCCTAGCAACGGATCTCTGTGAAGGGCGTAGGCGAAAAGCTTTCGATTTCCATTCGAACTGCGAGAAAGGCAGACGGTTACACGGAGCTCTGAGAACAAAGGTGCACGCCCTAGGCGGGCTTGGGCAGAAGCAGCGTTCTCGAGCTCTTGGCTGCCCGCACACTGCTGGGTATGTGGCGCCCCTGCGGCGGCTTCTGGCCGCCGGCAAGTGAAAGCGGAGCCAGGCGTGGGCGAGGGCGAGGGCGGTGAACGAAGCGGCAAAAGCGCCGTGCTTGTGTGCACCACGTTAGAGGCTACTAGGAGAGCAAGGTGGTTGACTCTCGCTTGCCTTCCCAAGTGCCCTTAGCAGTCGGAAGGAGCAAGCTGAAGCACTGCTGATTGTGCTGCTCCTTGATTCCCTTGCAGCCCGCTGTGAAAGCATTGGCGGTCACTTCTAGGCGCCGAGTTGCACACACACAGCACCACGCTAAGTGCCGCGGAGAAGGGAAATCCAGAGTGCAGCGAGGAGCTGGACGTGGCTTACGTGCAGTAAGGGGAAGGTGAACCTAAGCACTGCCTCTTCAATCTGGCCGCCTCTGCTCTGGTAGCAACTTTTGCGAGTCGGCAAAGGGAGCCGCGAGTATGTAGAACGGAGGGCAGCGAGACGCCGTGTGTTATGCGCCCTTTCAGGGCTGCTGACAAGGGGCTACTTTAAGAACGCCTTCTTCGTCCTCGCGTCCTTCTCGCTTCGCTCTAGCTGCAAGGAGTACAGCACAGCGAAGGTGTGAGGAAGGGCACTGCCCCAGCTTTTGCCCTGGCGTGCAACGGCTGTGTGCAGCTTTTCCAAGCAGCAAGAGCACTGAGAAGTGAAAGCGATTGTGAAGGAGCTCTTTGGCTGCTCGTGTGCTCTTCGCTGCACTGCGCCGCTCGCAAGCGGCTTCGTTCTTCGGCGTCTGCCGTCCGGAGAGAGCTGAACTGCAGCGGTCAGTTTCAGCTCTGCCCAACAGCGTGCTCTCAGTTCTGCGGACAAGCACGCCCTGTTGCCTTGGCTCCGAGTGCAAAGTCCCTAGCGAGCACTCACTCAGTGCAATGCACCCAGAAAGACGCTCTCGCTCGTCTTTCAAGGAGCGATTCCTAACAGCAGAAGCAGCAGAGGCACAAACTGGATGACGAGAAGGGACAATGTAGAACACGTCTCTGTCCTGGCACATTGTCGTGTGCGATACGTCCCTCCGGGTCTTCGGTCCTTGCGAAGCTCTATGTACTGCGAGCGCAGCTACTTGAAGCTGAGACGGACCGCGGAGCTAGCAGCGAATTCGGAGAGCGCTAAGCACGAAGTCAAGAAGCGAGACGTGTCCCTGCAACGCGGTGCTAAGAGCAGCTTCCTGGCGGCGGGGGCGAGCCCCGGCCACAAGACATTCTCGTCCTAGCAACGGATCTCTGTGAAGGGCGTAGGCGAAAAGCTTTCGATTTCCATTCGAACTGCGAGAAAGGCAGACTGTTACACGGAGCTCTGAGAACAAAGGTGCACGCCCTAGGCTGGCTTGGGCAGAAGCAGCGTTCTCGAGCTCTTGGCTGCCCGCACACTGCTGGGTATGTGGCGCCCCTGCGGCGGCTTCTGGCCGCCGACAAGTGAAAGCGGAGCAAGGCGTGGGCGAGGGCGAGGGCGGTGAACGAAGCGGCTATGTGCCGTGCTTGTGTGCACCACGTTAGAGGCTACTAGGAGAGGAAGGTGGTTGACTCTCGCTTGCCTTCCCAAGTGCCCTTAGCAGTCGGAAGGAGCAAGCTGAAGCACTGCTGCTTGTGCTGCTCCTTGGTTCCCTTGCAGCCCGCTCTGAAAGCATTGGCGGTCGCTTCTAGGCGCCGAGTTGCACACACACAGCACCACGCTAAGTGCCACGGAGAAGGGAAATCCAGAGTGCAGCGAGGAGCTTGACGTGGCTTACGTGCAGTAAGGAGAAGGTGAACCTAAGCACAGCCTCTTCAATCTGGCCGCCTCTGCTCTGGTTGCAACTTTTGCAAGTCAGCAAAGGGAGACGCGAGTATGTAGAACGGAGGGCAGCTAGACGCCGTGTGTTATGCGCCCTTTCAGGGCTGCTGACAAGGGGCTACTTTAAGAACGCCTTCTTCGTCCTCGCGTCCTTCTCGCTTCGCTCTAGCTGCAAGGAGTACAGCACAGCGAAGGAGTGAGGACGGGCACTGCCCCAGCTTTTGCCCTGGCGTGCAACGGCTGTGTGCTGCTTTTCCAAGCAGCAAGAGCACTGAGAAGTGAAAGCGATTGTGAAGGAGCTCTTTGGCTTCTCGTGTGCTCTTCGCTGCACTGCGCCGCTCGCAAGCGGCTTCGTTCTTCGGCGTCTGCCGTCCGGAGAGAGCTGAACTGCAGCGGTCAGTTTCAGCTCTGCCCAACAGCGCGCTCTCAGTTCTGCGGACAAGCACGCCCTGTTGCCTTGGCTCCGAGTGCAAAGTCCCTAGCGAGCACTCACTCAGTGCAATGCACCCAGAAAGACGCTCTCGATCGTCTTTCAAGGAGCGACTCCTAACAGCAGAAGCAGCAGAGGCACAAACTGGATGACGAGAAGGGACAATGTAGAACACGTCTCTGTCCTGGCACATTGTCGTGTGCGATACGTCCCTCCGGGTCTTCGGTCCTTGCGAAGCTCTATGTACTGCGAGCGCAGCTACTTGAAGCTGAGACGGACCGCGGAGCTAGCAGCGAATTCGGAGAGCGCTAAGCACGAAGTCAAGAAGCGAGACGTGTCCCTGCAACGCGGTGCTAAGAGCAGCTTCCTGGCGGCGGGGGCGAGCCCCGGCCACAAGACATTCTCGTCCTAGCAACGGATCTCTGTGAAGGGCGTAGGCGAAAAGCTTTCGATTTCCATTCGAACTGCGAGAAAGGCAGACTGTTACACGGAGCTCTGAGAACAAAGGTGCACGCCCTAGGCGGGCTTGGGCAGAAGCAGCGTTCTCGAGCTCTTGGCTGCCCGCACACTGCTGGGTATTTGGCGCCCCTGCGGCGGCTTCTGGCCGCCGGCAAGTGAAAGCGGAGCCAGGCGTGGGCGAGGGCGAGGGCGGTGAACGAAGCGGCAAAAGCGCCGTGCTTGTGTGCACCACGTTAGAGGCTACTAGGAGAGCAAGGTGGTTGACTCTCGCTTGCCTTCCCAAGTGCCCTTAGCAGTCGGAAGGAGCAAGCTGAAGCACTGCTGATTGTGCTGCTCCTTGATTCCCTTGCAGCCCGCTGTGAAAGCATTGGCGGTCACTTCTAGGCGCCGAGTTGCACACACACAGCACCACGCTAAGTGCCGCGGAGAAGGGAAATCCAGAGTGCAGCGAGGAGCTGGACGTGGCTTACGTGCAGTAAGGGGAAGGTGAACCTAAGCACTGCCTCTTCAATCTGGCCGCCTCTGCTCTGGTAGCAACTTTTGCGAGTCGGCAAAGGGAGCCGCGAGTATGTAGAACGGAGGGCAGCGAGACGCCGTGTGTTATGCGCCCTTTCAGGGCTGCTGACAAGGGGCTACTTTAAGAACGCCTTCTTCGTCCTCGCGTCCTTCTCGCTTCGCTCTAGCTGCAAGGAGTACAGCACAGCGAAGGAGTGAGGACGGGCACTGCCCCAGCTTTTGCCCTGGCGTGCAACGGTTGTGTGCAGCTTTTCCAAGCAGCAAGAGCACTGAGAAGTGAAAGCGATTGTGAAGGAGCTCTTTGGCTGCTCGTGTGCTCTTCGCTGCACTGCGCCGCTCGCAAGCGGCTTCGTTCTTCGGCGTCTGCCGTCCGGAGAGAGCTGAACTGCAGCGGTCAGTTTCAGCTCTGCCCAACAGCGCGCTCTCAGTTCTGCGGACAAGCACGCCCTGTTGCCTTGGCTCCGAGTGCAAAGTCCCTAGCGAGCACTCACTCAGTGCAATGCACCCAGAAAGACGCTCTCGCTCGTCTTTCAAGGAGCGACTCCTAACAGCAGAAGCAGCAGAGGCACAAACTGGATGACGAGAAGGGACAATGTAGAACACGTCTCTGTCCTGGCACATTGTCGTGTGCGATACGTCCCTCCGGGTCTTCGGTCCTTGCGAAGCTCTATGTACTGCGAGCGCAGCTACTTGAAGCTGAGACGGACCGCGGAGCTAGCAGCGAATTCGGAGAGCGCTAAGCACGAAGTCAAGAAGCGAGACGTGTCCCTGCAACGCGGTGCTAAGAGCAGCTTCCTGGCGGCGGGGGCGAGCCCCGGCCACAAGACATTCTCGTCCTAGCAACGGATCTCTGTGAAGGGCGTAGGCGAAAAGCTTTCGATTTCCATTCGAACTGCGAGAAAGGCAGACTGTTACACGGAGCTCTGAGAACAAAGGTGCACGCCCTAGGCGGGCTTGGGCAGAAGCAGCGTTCTCGAGCTCTTGGCTGCCCGCACACTGCTGGGTATTTGGCGCCCCTGCGGCGGCTTCTGGCCGCCGGCAAGTGAAAGCGGAGCCAGGCGTGGGCGAGGGCGAGGGCGGTGAACGAAGCGGCAAAAGCGCCGTGCTTGTGTGCACCACGTTAGAGGCTACTAGGAGAGCAAGGTGGTTGACTCTCGCTTGCCTTCCCAAGTGCCCTTAGCAGTCGGAAGGAGCAAGCTGAAGCACTGCTGCTTGTGCTGCTCCTTGGTTCCCTTGCAGCCCGCTCTGAAAGCATTGGCGGTCGCTTCTAGGCGCCGAGTTGCACACACACAGCACCACGCTAAGTGCCACGGAGAAGGGAAATCCAGAGTGCAGCGAGGAGCTTGACGTGGCTTACGTGCAGTAAGGAGAAGGTGAACCTAAGCACAGCCTCTTCAATCTGGCCGCCTCTGCTCTGGTTGCAACTTTTGCAAGTCAGCAAAGGGAGACGCGAGTATGTAGAACGGAGGGCAGCTAGACGCCGTGTGTTATGCGCCCTTTCAGGGCTGCTGACCGCGGGCTACTTTAAGAACGCCTTCTTCGTCCTCGCGTCCTTCTCGCTTCGCTCTAGCTGCAAGGAGTACAGCACAGCGAAGGAGTGAGGACGGGCACTGCCCCAGCTTTTGCCCTGGCGTGCAACGGCTGTGTGCTGCTTTTCCAAGCAGCAAGAGCACTGAGAAGTGAAAGCGATTGTGAAGGAGCTCTTTGGCTGCTCGTGTGCTCTTCGCTGCACTGCGCTGCTCGCAAGCGGCTTCGTTCTTCGGCGTCTGCCGTCCGGAGAGAGCTGAACTCCAGCGGTCAGTTTCAGCTCTGCCCAACAGCGCGCTCTCAGTTCTGCGGACAAGCACGCCCTGTTGCCTTGGCTCCGAGTGCAAAGTCCCTAGCGAGCACTCACTCAGTGCAATGCACCCAGAAAGACGCTCTCGCTCGTCTTTCAAGGAGCGACTCCTAACAGCAGAAGCAGCAGAGGCACAAACTGGATGACGAGAAGGGACAATGTAGAACACGTCTCTGTCCTGGCACATTGTCGTGTGCGATACGTCCCTCCGGGTCTTCGGTCCTTGCGAAGCTCTATGTACTGCGAGCGCAGCTACTTGAAGCTGAGACGGACCGCGGAGCTAGCAGCGAATTCGGAGAGCGCTAAGCACGAAGTCAAGAAGCGAGACGTGTCCCTGCAACGCGGTGCTAAGAGCAGCTTCCTCGCGGCGGGGGCGAGCTCCGGCCACAAGACATTCTCGTCCTAGCAACGGATCTCTGTGAAGGGCGTAGGCGAAAAGCTTTCGATTTCCATTCGAACTGCGAGAAAGGCAGACTGTTACACGGAGCTCTGAGAACAAAGGTGCACGCCCTAGGCGGGCTTGGGCAGAAGCAGCGTTCTCGAGCTCTTGGCTGCCCGCACACTGCTGGGTATGTGGCGCCCCTGCGGCGGCTTCTGGCCGCCGGCAAGTGAAAGCGGAGCAAGGCGTGGGCGAGGGCGAGGGCGGTGAACGAAGCGGCTATGTGCCGTGCTTGTGTGCACCACGTTAGAGGCTACTAGGAGAGGAAGGTGGTTGACTCTCGCTTGCCTTCCCAAGTGCCCTTAGCAGTCGGAAGGAGCAAGCTGAAGCACTGCTGCTTGTGCTGCTCCTTGGTTCCCTTGCAGCCCGCTCTGAAAGCATTGGCGGTCGCTTCTAGGCGCCGAGTTGCACACACACAGCACCACGCTAAGTGCCACGGAGAAGGGAAATCCAGAGTGCAGCGAGGAGCTTGACGTGGCTTACGTGCAGTAAGGAGAAGGTGAACCTAAGCACAGCCTCTTCAATCTGGCCGCCTCTGCTCTGGTTGCAACTTTTGCAAGTCAGCAAAGGGAGACGCGAGTATGTAGAACGGAGGGCAGCTAGACGCCGTGTGTTATGCGCCCTTTCAGGGCTGCTGACAAGGGGCTACTTTAAGAACGCCTTCTTCGTCCTCGCGTCCTTCTCGCTTCGCTCTAGCTGCAAGGAGTACAGCACAGCGAAGGTGTGAGGACGGGCACTGCCCCAGCTTTTGCCCTGGCGTGCAACGGCTGTGTGCTGCTTTTCCAAGCAGCAAGAGCACTGAGAAGTGAAAGCGATTGTGAAGGAGCTCTTTGGCTGCTCGTGTGCTCTTCGCTGCACTGCGCCGCTCGCAAGCGGCTTCGTTCTTCGGCGTCTGCCGTCCGGAGAGAGCTGAACTGCAGCGGTCAGTTTCAGCTCTGCCCAACAGCGCGCTCTCAGTTCTGCGGACAAGCACGCCCTGTTGCCTTGGCTCCGAGTGCAAAGTCCCTAGCGAGCACTCACTCAGTGCAATGCACCCAGAAAGACGCTCTCGCTCGTCTTTCAAGGAGCGACTCCTAACAGCAGAAGCAGCAGAGGCACAAACTGGATGACGAGAAGGGACAATGTAGAACACGTCTCTGTCCTGGCACATTGTCGTGTGCGATACGTCCCTCCGGGTCTTCGGTCCTTGCGAAGCTCTATGTACTGCGAGCGCAGCTACTTGAAGCTGAGACGGACCGCGGAGCTAGCAGCGAATTCGGAGAGCGCTAAGCACGAAGTCAAGAAGCGAGACGTGTCCCTGCAACGCGGTGCTAAGAGCAGCTTCCTGGCGGCGGGGGCGAGCCCCGGCCACAAGACATTCTCGTCCTAGCAACGGATCTCTGTGAAGGGCGTAGGCGAAAAGCTTTCGATTTCCATTCGAACTGCGAGAAAGGCAGACTGTTACACGGAGCTCTGAGAACAAAGGTGCACGCCCTAGGCGGGCTTGGGCAGAAGCAGCGTTCTCGAGCTCTTGGCTGCCCGCACACTGCTGGGTATTTGGCGCCCCTGCGGCGGCTTCTGGCCGCCGGCAAGTGAAAGCGGAGCCAGGCGTGGGCGAGGGCGAGGGCGGTGAACGAAGCGGCAAAAGCGCCGTGCTTGTGTGCACCACGTTAGAGGCTACTAGGAGAGCAAGGTGGTTGACTCTCGCTTGCCTTCCCAAGTGCCCTTAGCAGTCGGAAGGAGCAAGCTGAAGCACTGCTGATTGTGCTGCTCCTTGATTCCCTTGCAGCCCGCTGTGAAAGCATTGGCGGTCACTTCTAGGCGCCGAGTTGCACACACACAGCACCACGCTAAGTGCCGCGGAGAAGGGAAATCCAGAGTGCAGCGAGGAGCTGGACGTGGCTTACGTGCAGTAAGGGGAAGGTGAACCTAAGCACTGCCTCTTCAATCTGGCCGCCTCTGCTCTGGTAGCAACTTTTGCGAGTCGGCAAAGGGAGCCGCGAGTATGTAGAACGGAGGGCAGCGAGACGCCGTGTGTTATGCGCCCTTTCAGGGCTGCTGACCGCGGGCTACTTTAAGAACGCCTTCTTCGTCCTCGCGTCCTTCTCGCTTCGCTCTAGCTGCAAGGAGTACAGCACAGCGAAGGTGTGAGGAAAGGCACTGCCCCAGCTTTTGCCCTGGCGTGCAACGGCTGTGTGCAGCTTTTCCAAGCAGCAAGAGCACTGAGAAGTGAAAGCGATTGTGAAGGAGCTCTTTGGCTGCTCGTGTGCTCTTCGCTGCACTGCGCCGCTCGCAAGCGGCTTCGTTCTTCGGCGTCTGCCGTCCGGAGAGAGCTGAACTGCAGCGGTCAGTTGCAGCTCTGCCCAACAGCGCGCTCTCAGTTCTGCGGACAAGCACGCCCTGTTGCCTTGGCTCCGAGTGCAAAGTCCCTAGCGAGCACTCACTCAGTGCAATGCACCCAGAAAGACGCTCTCGCTCGTCTTTCAAGGAGCGATTCCTAACAGCAGAAGCAGCAGAGGCACAAACAGGATGACGAGAAGGGACAATGTAGAACACGTCTCTGTCCTGGCACATTGTCGTGTGCGATACGTCCCTCCGGGTCTTCGGTCCTTGCGAAGCTCTATGTACTGCGAGCGCAGCTACTTGAAGCTGAGACGGACCGCGGAGCTAGCAGCGAATTCGGAGAGCGCTAAGCACGAAGTCAAGAAGCGAGACGTGTCCCTGCAACGCGGTGCTAAGAGCAGCTTCCTGGCGGCGGGGGCGAGCCCCGGCCACAAGACATTCTCGTCCTGGCAACGGATCTCTGTGAAGGGCGTAGGCGAAAAGCTTTCGTTTTCCATTCGAACTGCGAGAGACGCAGACGGTTACACGGAGCTCTGAGAACAAAGGTGCACGCCCTAGGCTGGCTTGGGCAGAAGAAGCGTTCTCGAGCTCTTGGCTGCCCGCACACTGCTGGGTATGTGGCGCCCCTGCGGCGGCTTCTGGCCGCCGGCAAGTGAAAGCGGAGCCAGGCGTGGGCGAGGGCGGTGAACGAAGCGGCTATGTGCCGTCCTTGTGTGCACCACGTTAGAGGCTACTAGGAGAGGAAGGTGGTTGACTCTCGCTTGCCTTCCCAAGTGCCCTTAGCAGTCGGAAGGAGCAAGCTGAAGCACTGCTGCTTGTGCTGCTCCTTGGTTCCCTTGCAGCCCGCTCTGAAAGCATTGGCAGTCGCTTCTAGGCGCCGAGTTGCACACACACAGCACCACGCTAAGTGCCGCGGAGAAGGGAAATCCAGAGTGCAGCGAGGAGCTTGACGTGGCTTACGTGCAGTAAGGAGAAGGTGAACCTAAGCACAGCCTCTTCAATCTGGCCGCCTCTGCTCTGGTTGCAACTTTTGCAAGTCAGCAAAGGGAGACGCGAGTATGTAGAACGGAGGGCAGCTAGACGCCGTGTGTTATGCGCCCTTTCAGGGCTGCTGCCAGGGGGCTACTTTAAGAACGCCTTCTTCGTCCTCGCGTCCTTCTCGCTTCGCTCTAGCTGCAAGGAGTACAGCACAGCGAAGGAGTGAGGACGGGCACTGCCCCAGCTTTTGCCCTGGCGTGCAACGGCTGTGTGCTGCTTTTCCAAGCAGCAAGAGCACTGAGAAGTGAAAGCGATTGTGAAGGAGCTCTTTGGCTGCTCGTGTGCTCTTCGCTGCACTGCGCCGCTCGCAAGCGGCTTCGTTCTTCGGCGTCTGCCGTCCGGAGAGAGCTGAACTGCAGCGGTCAGTTTCAGCTCTGCCCAACAGCGCGCTCTCAGTTCTGCGGGCAAGCACGCCCTGTTGCCTTGGCTCCGAGTGCAAAGTCCCTAGCGAGCACTCACTCAGTGCAATGCACCCAGAAAGACGCTCTCGCTCGTCTTTCAAGGAGCGACTCCTAACAGCAGAAGCAGCAGAGGCACAAACTGGATGACGAGAAGGGACAATGTAGAACACGTCTCTGTCCTGGCACATTGTCGTGTGCGATACGTCCCTCCGGGTCTTCGGTCCTTGCGAAGCTCTATGTACTGCGAGCGCAGCTACTTGAAGCTGAGACGGACCGCGGAGCTAGCAGCGAATTCGGAGAGCGCTAAGCACGAAGTCAAGAAGCGAGACGTGTCCCTGCAACGCGGTGCTAAGAGCAGCTTCCTCGCGGCGGGGGCGAGCTCCGGCCACAAGACATTCTCGTCCTAGCAACGGATCACTGTGAAGGGCGTAGGCGAAAAGCTTTCGATTTCCATTCGAACTGCGAGAAAGGCAGACTGTTACACGGAGCTCTGAGAACAAAGGTGCACGCCCTAGGCGGGCTTGGGCAGAAGCAGCGTTCTCGAGCTCTTGGCTGCCCGCACACTGCTGGGTATGTGGCGCCCCTGCGGCGGCTTCTGGCCGCCGGCAAGTGAAAGCGGAGCAAGGCGTGGGCGAGGGCGAGGGCGGTGAACGAAGCGGCTATGTGCCGTGCTTGTGTGCACCACGTTAGAGGCTACTAGGAGAGGAAGGTGGTTGACTCTCGCTTGCCTTCCCAAGTGCCCTTAGCAGTCGGAAGGAGCAAGCTGAAGCACTGCTGCTTGTGCTGCTCCTTGGTTCCCTTGCAGCCCGCTCTGAAAGCATTGGCGGTCACTTCTAGGCGCCGAGTTGCACACACACAGCACCACGCTAAGTGCCGCGGAGAAGGGAAATCCAGAGTGCAGCGAGGAGCTTGACGTGGCTTACGTGCAGTAAGGAGAAGGTGAACCTAAGCACAGCCTCTTCAATCTGGCCGCCTCTGCTCTGGTAGCAACTTTTGCAAGTCAGCAAAGGGAGACGCGAGTATGTAGAGCGGAGGGCAGCTAGACGCCTAGTGTTATGCGCCCTTTCAGGGCTGCTGCCAGGGGGCTACTTTAAGAGCGCCTTGTCCTTCTTCTTCGCGTCCATCTGGCTTCGCTTTAGCTGCAAGGAGTACAGCACAGCGAAGGCGTGAGGACGGGCACTGCCCCAGCTTTTGCCCTGGCCTGCCTGTGCTCCGCCTTTAGCTGCACACCAGAACAATGGCATTTTTTTCCCGCAAGGTAAAAAGGGTTTTAGTGTAGCCTTAGGAATGGCAAGTGCCTAGGCATTAAGTTGAGCGACCACGTATGAGGGAGTCTTTAGAGGTTTCCTCCCCCATGGCGCAGGTTTATTCTCATTTTCGTGCTGAACTGAAAAGTCCGGGCATGGCAAGTCTGCCCTGCCTTGTGCAGAGACGAACACAAATGTGGGGCTATGATCCTCTGTGTTCGGAGCTCTGCTTCCGGGTGTGTGGGCCGCCATGAGCCCGCAGCAGCCGCCGAGGACAGTGTGGATTGTGGATGAGGCTGGGCTGGCCCCCCGCCCCCCCGCTGGTCTGACAGCGGCAGGAGCTGCGTCGGAGCGGCATTGCCTGAGGGCCCCATGGGGGGCGGGGAGAGAGCCGGGAGTGACCCCGAACGACACCGGAAGCGATATCCGTAGGGCCCGGAAGGCCAGCGTTGCCATCGAGTTTGGCCGGTAGGAGGCTTCTAAGGTGCTTTGAAAGGTGGAGCTTCTTTGCTCTAGGACAGTCTGGGAGAGCTGAGGGTGTCCAATCTGGAGAACAGAAGGCTCCAGGGAGACCTTCGAGCCCCTTGCAGTGCCTGCTGGGGCTCCAAGATAGCTGGGGAGGGACTTTGGAAAAGGTTCTGGACTCGCAGGACAAGGGGGAATAGCTTCAAACTGCCAGAGGGCTGGGGTAGATGGGATATTGGAAAGGAATTCTTCCTTGTGTGGGTGCTGAGGCCTGGCACATGTTGCTCAAAGAGGCTGTGTAGGAGCCCCATGGCAGGAAGTGTCCAGGGCCAGGCTGGAGCAGACATGGAGCAACCTGGACTAGTGGAAAAGTGTCCCTGCCCATGTCAGGATGTGGGAAGAAGAGACTCTGTCTCTAAGGTCGCTTCCAGTCCAAACCATTCTGGGATTCTAGGATTCATGGAAGGCCCTTTTCCAAGTGAAGTGTTGTATCTCTTGGCTCCCAGCTTGTAGTTGCCAGTTCTTCTGGAAGCAGGCGTGGCGAAGCAGCTGTGATGAGCCATGGGTTCTCAATAGGACGAGTGTGATATATTTGCAGAGAGGAAGGCTGCAGACAGATCTTCAAGGTCCAGGTAAAATAAGCAAAGGATTGAATAAAAGCCAAAGGTTGGTTGTGTTAGTTTGCTGGCTGTTGAAATGGCCCCAGGTCATTTTCAACATTTCTAATTTGGATTTGTTTGAGTAAAAAATGAATGTGTTACCTCCAGCGTAGGCTCTCCAATGCATCTCCATGTGCTCCCATCTCTTTGTTGTATATCGGGTTCTATTAACTGAAGACAGAATCATAACACAGTAGTAAAACATTTAGAGGCGTAGTTAGCCAGCTTCAGGAGTTTTCAACTCTGCTGTTGACTTTTCTGGTAACTGTAGGCAAGGCAACACAATCCACTTACTCCACTTTCCACTTTCTTTTCCTCTCTGAGGAAAAGATGATATTTTTTTTTTTTTTTTTCTTCTCATTTTGAAAATAGCCTTGAATGAAGAGAGTTATGCATGTGGCATGTAGGATTCATTACTTTACCTTTCTCTTCTGCTGTCTTTCGCGTACTAGTCTTTTTAAAATTTTTTTGTCGCTGTTCTCCATTCAGTAGGTTTGAAAGAATTCTAATTGTTGAGATGATGGTTCTTTGAAGGCTCACTTAGCCCACCTTTTGGGTGAAGGAAAGAAGAAGACAAGGTCCTCTAGGAAGAGTAAAAAGCATACTTTCAAGAGACATTCAGAGATGTCTGCTGATGCCATGCAATTACCGTGTAATCAGCAGAAATGTGTTGGAAAAACACCCATCAGTGACTTCACAAGAAAGCCACACTCAAGACAGGTAAAGAACAGAAGCATAAAACCCCAAAGGTATGAAATGGACAGATTTTCATTGGGAATGAGCAACTCCTGAATTCTTGGTTCTAGAACTAGGGGCTTGTAATAAATAGACTGTCTCCTTGCCAAACGTAAATTTGGTGTCATGAACTGCTCACTGCCCGTTGAAGTGCAGGGCTAGTAGACTAATATTTGCCATGGCAGGCATATTGTATGGCTTTCCTGTTAAAAAGAAATTGGTTTTGCTCATAGCAATCTAGATATGTACCCAGTCTGACACCTATTTTTTAGGCTATATTTCCAAGTAAATGGCTTCCACGATGATGCAGTAAGTTTATGTCATGAACAGGAATGAAGTGATTGCATGCATCCTTTTTTACCCTAATCCAGCTGCTGAATAATGAGACAGAGACTCTCACTGACGCCAAGGAGTGCCCGTGCTTTTGGGAAAAGCACTGGGCAGATAAAGCCTATTTCCACATTTCTTGCTAGCGTCTCCTTCAAAGTTCATGGGTTTGCTCATCTTTTAGAGCTGTTCTAGATGTCTTTGTAGTTTACATGTACTAAATGTAGCAGGTATTGCTTTCATGGCGTCCTACTAGATTTGAAGTTGGGATCTACTCAGGCTTCAATGTCTCAGAAGAAGCAACGTTGATTCTTTGAATTCCGTTCTTGAACGTGAGAATGCTACTTATGTAGTTAATGAATTAATTAAATCGAATTCACTTGAATGGAAAAATTGTCTTGTTCATGTAGATTTTAACTTGGGAAATTGATATTTGAGTTCTACTTTTCATTGTTGTTGCTTTTCTGTATTGTTTGATTGCACAGATAGCAGATGTACTGACCAAGTATTGTGTGAAACTGGAGGAAATGTCCTTCCTCTTGGCAGCTGATGTTCACAAGCTCATTAACGCTAAGGCCATGGTAAATGTTTTACCTGGGGCAAGATAGCAGTCTGAATATTCCTAGAATGTCTTTCTTTCCCCAGATGAAATTCATTTTTTCTGCCTATCAATCACTGAAATATAGAAGAAATTTCTACTTGGCAGGGTATTGGTTATCATTTGTGTTCTTTTCTCCCCTCATTTTCTGTAGAAGAGACAATCTTTGGTTTGTTTTTGCATGTTGAAGCAGAGGAAGAAGAAGATGAGGAGAGGATTCCTTGTAAAAGTGAAGAAAATGAGCATGCAGAACAGGGACTAAGCATTATGCAGGTAAGCGAGCAAGAGAATAAGTTTGAAAGTGAAGGCAGTTTTGTCCAAAAGAAGGAGGAATAGGACGTCTTTTTGCTGAGAATGAATAGAAAGGTTTTTTGCATTTAGTTTGTATACGAAGCGCACAGGGCTCTAGATCCTTTTGTGGGAAAATGGAGTGTGTAAAGTTGCCAATCATTTTGGAGCGAATTTGGAGGGTGAATTTGGGGTGCCAGGTGAATTTTGGGTCGAATTCTGGGGATTTGGGGTTTCCCAGGTGAATTTCTGAGGTGAAAAGGTTCAAAAAGGTTTTTTTTTGAAAGCAAGTTAAAGCCAGAAGGTTATTGAAAATTAATAGATGTGATGCAAGTAGGTAATATGCAGACGATACACAGCGAGACAAATCATGGGAAAAATACAGTGGTAACACATGAGTGTGTGAGGATGGGATCAGTATAGCTAAGGCTCAGTTGAAGCTGAATTTGGAAAAGCATGCCAAAACTAAGAATAATAAAGGCACCTACGGGTATTTCAGTGGGAAAAGGAAGATGAAAAGAAACCTATCACACCTCCCCTATTCCCCCCCCCCCCACCCCCATAAGCCAGACAGGACTAGTGACAACAGACAAGGAGAAGGCTGAGGTACTCAACAAGTGTTGGTCTCAATTTTTACTGCCAGTCACTATTTCCACATCTCTCAGGTTATTGGACTGGTGGACTTGATTCTAACCCATAGTAGCAGGTCAGCTTTCAGACCACTTGAGGAACCTGAGCATGCAAGACCATGGCACCCACCCAGAGGCATGTCAGGGCCCTGAGAGAACTGGCAGCTGTAGTTGCTAAGGTGCTTCCTCCATCATATTTGAGAAATCAAGGCAACCAGCTGAAGTCTCCAGACACTGTGTTGTATTGACTCCAATCCTCTTGGTCTTTTTTGTAAATCTTAGAGCTCTGAGTCAATTTCTGCAGAGGATTCCCAATGCAGTTTCAAAAATGGAATCTTTGTTACTGGTCCTCATGTTGATCTTGGATATTTCCATTTTCTGCACTCCTTTATTTTCGAAACATTTGTAATGACTGAAAAGAAAGCTGAGACGAGGCATTATGCTCTTTCCAGTGATAGAAATGGACCTGTATTCTTTTCAGACAAATATATTTTTGCTGTGTCTAAGCACATGTGCATACCTGTGTTTGATTTATGTGTCCAGGTTTTGGCAGTGGGGCAGCCACAGGGCCGTCCTGTGACAATGGCCCAGGTGCTGCCCCGTCCCGCTTTCTTCCAACTGGCTCCACTTCAGGATGTCCTCCCTGCTGAGAGAAGAGGCCGGGACAGCACCTTTAGAAATGTGACTTTCTGGGTTTTTTTTGTTTCGTTTTGTTTTGTTATTTTTAAAGTTACTAAAAACCTTCACCCTGATTTTTTGTGTTGGGTTTGGGGCTTTTTTTTTCAGTTTTGGGTGGGTTTTTTGGTGGGCTTTTTTGGGGGCTTTTTTTGTCTCTTTGGGGATTATTGGTTGGGGGGTTTTGTGTGTTTGTTTGGTCTGCTTTTTTTGTTTGTTTTTTTATTACGGTTTTGTAGAGTTTTTTTAAGCAAATTGATTGGAAAACTGAATAGTCCTCCACTATAGTCTCCTGGATTCACCTGAGACTCTTCCTAGGCATCTCCCTGATCTTTTTTGCAATGAGTCTCACATCATTCTCCTGAAGAAACTGTCTGCTTATGGTTTGCATGGGTGGGCTGTTTGCTGGGTGACAAACTGGGTGATGGCCAGGCCCACAGAGTGGTGGGAAATAGAGTTCATCCAGCTGGTCCCCAAGGCTCAGTCTTGGGCCCAGTCCTGTTTAATATCTTGCTCAGTGATCTGGACAAGGGGATAGAGTACACGCCCAGGAAGTTCACAGATGATGCAAAGTTGGCTGGTAGCGTTTTTTTTCTTCTGGAGGACAGCAGGCTCTGCTTCTTCTTCCTCCTGTTCCGAGGTCGCTGCTCCCTCTTCATCCCTCATTAAGTGTGCTGATTTTGTCACTTGGATGAGAAAACAAACAATTTTAGCAACAATACTGGTGGCAGGGTACAAGAAAGGAAGAGTTCACATGAATCCCCCCCCCAACAACAGACAATACCTGATGGCTCCTCTGCCCAGCTTACTGACTACACCGGAACCCATTGTCCCCCAAAGATACTCCCTTCTCCCTGCCCCCAGCCATGATGTGAGATGGAATAGAATAACTAAGATTAAGATTCTCCCTATATAACTCCATCATACTTCGATTCTGGGAAAAACAAATCTTGAAGTTCTATCATTTCAGATCATTTGAATTTGAATTGGCATACTAAAAAGTCTAGCCAGAAACTCATGACAATATTAATAGCCCATTCTAGAATGTCCGAGATGATAGACACTTCTTTCAAGAGAATGTGATACCTCACGTGACTTCTCCAGAATTTAAATGAACAGCGGGAGTAGTCTACAAGATTCTTGCTGCCATCTGGATTTCCTGGTTTTTGGCTGGTCTATGTAAGCCAACCAGCTTTTCAGCAGAGGGAATATTAGTGTGATACTTGATGGTATGTGAGATGGAACACAGTAATTTATGGCTTTTTGCATAGTGATGAAGCTGTAAAGAAAGCTCCGTAATGCTCTGACAAGGAGGCTGCTGGACTTCAAGCAGCAAAGGCCCAAAACGAACCAGTGAAAAGGTGTCATTGAAAAAAAAAAAAAAAAAAAAAAAAAAAAAAGCCAGGTGGGGAGCAAAGTGATACTTAAGGGCAGTTTACTGAAAGAGGAAATCTAGTGAAAAAAAGGTCCAAGAGTGAAGGAATAACAGGGAAAATGAAACTAAGGAAGGAAATCAATCTCAGCTAATCATTTCAGAAGCTAACAAGTTGTCATTGCAATGATGCATAAAGTGAGAAATTATAAATATGTCTGCGCCAAAATCTGAATTATGAACTTTATTGCATTCTGTCTTTCA